>NW_028250709.1:0-263816 GCF_964263255.1 Lissotriton vulgaris
CCTTAAGGCCTAAGACCGCCCCCAGGAGCCCTAAAACACCCCCCGACCCCTAGTCCTAAGGCCTAAGACCGCCCCCAGAGCCCTAAACACCCCCCGACCCCTAGTCTAAGGCCTAAGACCGCCCCCAGAGCCCTAAACACCCCCCGACCCCTAGTCCTAAGGCCTAAGACCGCCCCCCAGAGCCCTAAACACCCCCCGACCCCCTAGTCCTAAGGCCTAAGACCGCCCCCAGAGCCCTAAACACCCCCCGACCCCTAGTCCTAAGGCCTAAGACCGCCCCCAGAGCCCTAAACACCCCCCGACCCCTAGTCCTAAGGCCTAAGACCGCCCCCAGAGCCCTAAACACCCCCCGACCCCTAGTTCCTAAGGCCTAAGACCGCCCCCAGAGCCCTAAACACCCCCCGACCCTAGTCCTAAGGCCTAAGACCGCCCCCAGAGCCCTAAACACCCCCCGACCCCTAGTCCTAAGCCTAAGACCGCCCCCAGAGCCCTAAACACCCCCCGACCCCTAGTCCTAAGGCCTAAGACCGCCCCCAGAGCCCTAAACACCCCCCGACCCCTAGTCCTAAGGCCTAAGACCGCCCCCAGAGCCCTAAACACCCCCCGACCCCTAGTCCTAAGGCCTAAGACCGCCCCCAGAGCCCTAAACACCCCCCGACCCCTAGTCCTAAGGCCTAAGACCGCCCCCAGAGCCCTAAACACCCCCGACCCCTAGTCCTAAGGCCTAAGACCGCCCCCAGAGCCCTAAACACCCCCCCCACCCCTAGTCCTAAGGCCTAAGACCGCCCCCAGAGCCCTAAACACCCCCCGACCCCTAGTCCTAAGGCCTAAGACCGCCCCCAGAGCCTAAACACCCCCCGACCCCTAGTCCTAAGGCCTAAGACCGCCCCCAGAGCCCTAAACACCCCCCGACCCCTAGTCCTAAGGCCTAAGACCGCCCCCAGAGCCCTAAACACCCCCCGACCCCTAGTCCTAAGGCCTAAGACCGCCCCCAGAGCCCTAAACACCCCCCGACCCCTAGTCCTAAGGCCTAAGACCGCCCCCAGAGCCCTAAACACCCCCCGACCCCTAGTCCTAAGGCCTAAGACCGCCCCCAGAGCCCTAAACACCCCCCGACCCCTAGTCCTAAGGCCTAAGACCGCCCCCAGAGCCCTAAACACCCCCCGACCCCTAGTCCTAAGGCCTAAGACCGCCCCCAGAGCCCTAAACACCCCCCGACCCCTAGTCCTAAGGCCTAAGACCGCCCCCAGAGCCCTAAACACCCCCCGACCCCTAGTCCTAAGGCCTAAGACCGCCCCAGAGCCCTAAACACCCCCCGACCCCTAGTCCTAAGGCCTAAGACCGCCCCCAGAGCCCTAAACACCCCCCGACCCTAGTCCTAAGGCCTAAGACCGCCCCCAGAGCCCTAAACACCCCCCGACCCCTAGTCCTAAGGCCTAAGACCGCCCCCAGAGCCCTAAACACCCCCCGACCCCTAGTCCTAAGGCCTAAGACCGCCCCCAGAGCCCTAAACACCCCCGACCCCTAGTCCTAAGGCCTAAGACCGCCCCCAGAGCCCTAAACACCCCCCGACCCCTAGTCCTAAGGCCTAAGACCGCCCCCAGAGCCCTAAACACCCCCCGACCCCTAGTCCTAAGGCCTAAGACCGCCCCCAGAGCCCTAAACACCCCCCGACCCCTAGTCCTAAGGCCTAAGACCGCCCCCAGAGCCCTAAACACCCCCCGACCCCTAGTCCTAAGGCCTAAGACCGCCCCCAGAGCCCTAAACACCCCCCGACCCCTAGTCCTAAGGCCTAAGACCGCCCCCAGAGCCCTAAACACCCCCCGACCCCTAGTCCTAAGGCTAAGACCGCCCCCAGAGCCCTAAACACCCCCCGACCCCTAGTCCTAAGGCCTAAGACCGCCCCCAGAGCCCTAAACACCCCCCGACCCCTAGTCCTAAGGCCTAAGACCGCCCCCAGAGCCCTAAACACCCCCCGACCCCTAGTCCTAAGGCCTAAGACCGCCCCCAGAGCCCTAAACACCCCCCGACCCCTAGTCCTAAGGCCTAAGACCGCCCCCAGAGCCCTAAACACCCCCCGACCCCTAGTCCTAAGGCCTAAGACCGCCCCCAGAGCCCTAAACACCCCCCGACCCCTAGTCCTAAGGCCTAAGACCGCCCCCAGAGCCCTAAACACCCCCCGACCCCTAGTCCTAAGGCCTAAGACCGCCCCCAGAGCCCTAAACACCCCCCGACCCCTAGTCCTAAGGCCTAAGACCGCCCCCAGAGCCCTAAACACCCCCCGACCCCTAGTCCTAAGGCCTAAGACCGCCCCCAGAGCCCTAAACACCCCCCGACCCCTAGTCCTAAGGCCTAAGACCGCCCCCAGAGCCCTAAACACCCCCGACCCCTAGTCCTAAGGCCTAAGACCGCCCCCAGAGCCCTAAACACCCCCCGACCCCTAGTCCTAAGGCCTAAGACCGCCCCCAGAGCCCTAAACACCCCCCGACCCCTAGTCCTAAGGCCTAAGACCGCCCCCAGAGCCCTAAACACCCCCGACCCCTAGTCCTAAGGCCTAAGACCGCCCCCAGAGCCCTAAACACCCCCCGACCCCTAGTCCTAAGGCCTAAGACCGCCCCCAGAGCCCTAAACACCCCCGACCCCTAGTCCTAAGGCCTAAGACCGCCCCCAGAGCCCTAAACACCCCCCGACCCCTAGTCCTAAGGCCTAAGACCGCCCCCAGAGCCCTAAACACCCCCCGACCCCTAGTCCTAAGGCCTAAGACCGCCCCCAGAGCCCTAAACACCCCCCGACCCCTAGTCCTAAGGCCTAAGACCGCCCCCAGAGCCCTAAACACCCCCCGACCCCTAGTCCTAAGGCCTAAGACCGCCCCCAGAGCCCTAAACACCCCCCGACCCCTAGTCCTAAGGCCTAAGACCGCCCCCAGAGCCCCTAAACACCCCCCGACCCCTAGTCCTAAGGCCTAAGACCGCCCCCAGAGCCCTAAACACCCCCCGACCCCTAGTCCTAAGGCCTAAGACCGCCCCCAGAGCCCTAAACACCCCCCGACCCCTAGTCCTAAGGCCTAAGACCGCCCCCAGAGCCCTAAACACCCCCCGACCCCTAGTCCTAAGGCCTAAGACCGCCCCCAGAGCCCTAAAACACCCCCCGACCCCTAGTCCTAAGGCCTAAGACCGCCCCCAGAGCCCTAAACACCCCCCGACCCCTAGTCCTAAGGCCTAAGACCGCCCCCAGAGCCCTAAACACCCCCCGACCCCTAGTCCTAAGGCCTAAGACCGCCCCCAGAGCCCTAAACACCCCCCGACCCCTAGTCCTAAGGCCTAAGACCGCCCCCAGAGCCCTAAACACCCCCCGACCCCTAGTCCTAAGGCCTAAGACCGCCCCCAGAGCCCTAAACACCCCCCGACCCCTAGTCCTAAGGCCTAAGACCGCCCCCAGAGCCCTAAACACCCCCCGACCCCTAGTCCTAAGGCCTAAGACCGCCCCCAGAGCCCTAAACACCCCCCGACCCCTAGTCCTAAGGCCTAAGACCGCCCCCAGAGCCCTAAACACCCCCGACCCCTAGTCCTAAGGCCTAAGACCGCCCCCAGAGCCCTAAACACCCCCCGACCCCTAGTCCTAAGGCCTAAGACCGCCCCCAGAGCCCTAAACACCCCCCGACCCCTAGTCCTAAGGCCTAAGACCGCCCCCAGAGCCCTAAACACCCCCCGACCCCTAGTCCTAAGGCCTAAGACCGCCCCCAGAGCCCTAAACACCCCCCGACCCCTAGTCCTAAGGCCTAAGACCGCCCCCAGAGCCCTAAACACCCCCCGACCCCTAGTCCTAAGGCCTAAGACCGCCCCCAGAGCCCTAAACACCCCCCGACCCCTAGTCCTAAGGCCTAAGACCGCCCCCAGAGCCCTAAACACCCCCCGACCCCTAGTCCTAAGGCCTAAGACCGCCCCCAGAGCCCTAAACACCCCCCGACCCCTAGTCCTAAGGCCTAAGACCGCCCCCAGAGCCCTAAACACCCCCCGACCCCTAGTCCTAAGGCCTAAGACCGCCCCCAGAGCCCTAAACACCCCCCGACCCCTAGTCCTAAGGCCTAAGACCGCCCCCAGAGCCCTAAACACCCCCGACCCCTAGTCCTAAGGCCTAAGACCGCCCCCAGAGCCCTAAACACCCCCCGACCCCTAGTCCTAAGGCCTAAGACCGCCCCCAGAGCCCTAAACACCCCCCGACCCCTAGTCCTAAGGCCTAAGACCGCCCCCAGAGCCCTAAACACCCCCGACCCCTAGTCCTAAGGCCTAAGACCGCCCCCAGAGCCCTAAACACCCCCCGACCCCTAGTCCTAAGGCCTAAGACCGCCCCCAGAGCCCTAAACACCCCCCGACCCCTAGTCCTAAGGCCTAAGACCGCCCCCAGAGCCCTAAACACCCCCCGACCCCTAGTCCTAAGGCCTAAGACCGCCCCCAGAGCCCTAAACACCCCCCGACCCCTAGTCCTAAGGCCTAAGACCGCCCCCAGAGCCCTAAACACCCCCCGACCCCTAGTCCTAAGGCCTAAGACCGCCCCCAGAGCCTAAACACCCCCCGACCCCTAGTCCTAAGGCCTAAGACCGCCCCCAGAGCCCTAAACACCCCCCGACCCCTAGTCCTAAGGCCTAAGACCGCCCCCAGAGCCCTAAACACCCCCCGACCCCTAGTCCTAAGGCCTAAGACCGCCCCCAGAGCCCTAAACACCCCCCGACCCCTAGTCCTAAGGCCTAAGACCGCCCCCAGAGCCCTAAACACCCCCCGACCCCTAGTCCTAAGGCCTAAGACCGCCCCCAGAGCCCTAAACACCCCCCCGACCCCTAGTCCTAAGGCCTAAGACCGCCCCCAGAGCCCTAAACACCCCCCGACCCCTAGTCCTAAGGCCTAAGACCGCCCCCAGAGCCCTAAACACCCCCCGACCCCTAGTCCTAAGGCCTAAGACCGCCCCCAGAGCCCTAAACACCCCCCGACCCCTAGTCCTAAGGCCTAAGACCGCCCCCAGAGCCCTAAACACCCCCCGACCCCTAGTCCTAAGGCCTAAGACCGCCCCCAGAGCCCTAAACACCCCCCGACCCCTAGTCCTAAGGCCTAAGACCGCCCCCAGAGCCCTAAACACCCCCCGACCCCTAGTCCTAAGGCCTAAGACCGCCCCCAGAGCCCCTAAACACCCCCCGACCCCTAGTCCTAAGGCCTAAGACCGCCCCAGAGCCCTAAACACCCCCGACCCCTAGTCCTAAGGCCTAAGACCGCCCCCAGAGCCCTAAACACCCCCCGACCCCTAGTCCTAAGGCCTAAGACCGCCCCCAGAGCCCTAAACACCCCCGACCCCTAGTCCTAAGGCCTAAGACCGCCCCCAGAGCCCTAAACACCCCCCGACCCCTAGTCCTAAGGCCTAAGACCGCCCCCAGAGCCCTAAACACCCCCCGACCCCTAGTCCTAAGGCCTAAGACCGCCCCCAGAGCCCTAAACACCCCCCGACCCCTAGTCCTAAGGCCTAAGACCGCCCCCAGAGCCCTAAACACCCCCCGACCCCTAGTCCTAAGGCCTAAGACCGCCCCCAGAGCCCTAAACACCCCCCGACCCCTAGTCCTAAGGCCTAAGACCGCCCCCAGAGCCCTAAACACCCCCCGACCCCTAGTCCTAAGGCCTAAGACCGCCCCCAGAGCCCTAAACACCCCCCGACCCCTAGTCCTAAGGCCTAAGACCGCCCCCAGAGCCCTAAACACCCCCCGACCCCTAGTCCTAAGGCCTAAGACCGCCCCCAGAGCCCTAAACACCCCCCGACCCCTAGTCCTAAGGCCTAAGACCGCCCCCAGAGCCCTAAACACCCCCCGACCCCTAGTCCTAAGGCCTAAGACCGCCCCCAGAGCCCTAAACACCCCCCGACCCCTAGTCCTAAGGCCTAAGACCGCCCCCAGAGCCCTAAACACCCCCCGACCCCTAGTCCTAAGGCCTAAGACCGCCCCCAGAGCCCTAAACACCCCCCGACCCCTAGTCCTAAGGCCTAAGACCGCCCCCAGAGCCCTAAACACCCCCCGACCCCTAGTCCTAAGGCCTAAGACCGCCCCCAGAGCCCTAAACACCCCCCGACCCCTAGTCCTAAGGCCTAAGACCGCCCCCAGAGCCCTAAACACCCCCCGACCCCTAGTCCTAAGGCCTAAGACCGCCCCCAGAGCCCTAAACACCCCCCGACCCCTAGTCCTAAGGCCTAAGACCGCCCCCAGAGCCCTAAACACCCCCCGACCCCTAGTCCTAAGGCCTAAGACCGCCCCCAGAGCCCTAAACACCCCCCGACCCCTAGTCCTAAGGCCTAAGACCGCCCCCAGAGCCCTAAACACCCCCCGACCCCTAGTCCTAAGGCCTAAGACCGCCCCCAGAGCCCTAAACACCCCCCGACCCCTAGTCCTAAGGCCTAAGACCGCCCCCAGAGCCCTAAACACCCCCCGACCCCTAGTCCTAAGGCCTAAGACCGCCCCCAGAGCCCTAAACACCCCCCGACCCCTAGTCCTAAGGCCTAAGACCCCTAGGGGGCCCCAGAGCCCTAACACCCCCGACCCCTAGTCCTAAGGCCTAAGAACCGCCCCCAGAGCCCTAAACACTCCCCGACCCCTAGTCCTAAGGCCTAAGACCGCCCCCAGAGCCCTAAACACCCCCCGACCCCTAGTCCTAAGGCCTAAGACCGCCCCCAGAGCCCTAAACACCCCCGACCCCTAGTCCTAAGGCCTAAGACCGCCCCCAGAGCCCTAAACACCCCCCGACCCCTAGTCCTAAGGCCTAAGACCGCCCCCAGAGCCCTAAACACCCCCGACCCCTAGTCCTAAGGCCTAAGACCGCCCCCAGAGCCCTAAACACCCCCCGACCCCTAGTCCTAAGGCCTAAGACCGCCCCCAGAGCCCTAAACACCCCCCGACCCCTAGTCCTAAGGCCTAAGACCGCCCCCAGAGCCCTAAACACCCCCGACCCCTAGTCCTAAGGCCTAAGACCGCCCCCAGAGCCCTAAACACCCCCCGACCCCTAGTCCTAAGGCCTAAGACCGCCCCCAGAGCCCTAAACACCCCCCGACCCCTAGTCCTAAGGCCTAAGACCGCCCCCAGAGCCCTAAACACCCCCCGACCCCTAGTCCTAAGGCCTAAGACCGCCCCCAGAGCCCTAAACACCCCCCGACCCTAGTCCTAAGGCCTAAGACCGCCCCCAGAGCCCTAAACACCCCCCGACCCCTAGTCCTAAGGCCTAAGACCGCCCCCAGAGCCCTAAACACCCCCCGACCCCTAGTCCTAAGGCCTAAGACCGCCCCCAGAGCCCTAAACACCCCCCGACCCCTAGTCCTAAGGCCTAAGACCGCCCCCAGAGCCCTAAACACCCCCGACCCCTAGTCCTAAGGCCTAAGACCGCCCCCAGAGCCCTAAACACCCCCCGACCCCTAGTCCTAAGGCCTAAGACCGCCCCCAGAGCCCTAAACACCCCCCGACCCCTAGTCCTAAGGCCTAAGACCGCCCCCAGAGCCCTAAACACCCCCCGACCCCTAGTCCTAAGGCCTAAGACCGCCCCCAGAGCCCTAAACACCCCCCGACCCCTAGTCCTAAGGCCTAAGACCGCCCCCAGAGCCCTAAACACCCCCCGACCCCTAGTCCTAAGGCCTAAGACCGCCCCCAGAGCCCTAAACACCCCCCGACCCCTAGTCCTAAGGCCTAAGACCGCCCCCAGAGCCCTAAACACCCCCCGACCCCTAGTCCTAAGGCCTAAGACCGCCCCCAGAGCCCTAAACACCCCCCGACCCCTAGTCCTAAGGCCTAAGACCGCCCCCAGAGCCCTAAACACCCCCCGACCCCTAGTCCTAAGGCCTAAGACCGCCCCCAGAGCCCTAAACACCCCCCGACCCCTAGTCCTAAGGCCTAAGACCGCCCCCAGAGCCCTAAACACCCCCCGACCCCTAGTCCTAAGGCCTAAGACCGCCCCCAGAGCCCTAAACACCCCCCGACCCCTAGTCCTAAGGCCTAAGACCGCCCCCAGAGCCCTAAACACCCCCCGACCCCTAGTCCTAAGGCCTAAGACCGCCCCCAGAGCCCTAAACACCCCCCGACCCCTAGTCCTAAGGCCTAAGACCGCCCCCAGAGCCCTAAACACCCCCCGACCCCTAGTCCTAAGGCCTAAGACCGCCCCCAGAGCCCTAAACACCCCCCGACCCCTAGTCCTAAGGCCTAAGACCGCCCCCAGAGCCCTAAACACCCCCCGACCCCTAGTCCTAAGGCCTAAGACCGCCCCCAGAGCCCTAAACACCCCCCGACCCCTAGTCCTAAGGCCTAAGACCGCCCCCAGAGCCCTAAACACCCCCCGACCCCTAGTCCTAAGGCCTAAGACCGCCCCCAGAGCCCTAAACACCCCCCGACCCCTAGTCCTAAGGCCTAAGACCGCCCCCAGAGCCCTAAACACCCCCCGACCCCTAGTCCTAAGGCCTAAGACCGCCCCCAGAGCCCTAAACACCCCCCGACCCCTAGTCCTAAGGCCTAAGACCGCCCCCAGAGCCCTAAACACCCCCCGACCCCTAGTCCTAAGGCCTAAGACCGCCCCCAGAGCCCTAAACACCCCCCGACCCCTAGTCCTAAGGCCTAAGACCGCCCCCAGAGCCCTAAACACCCCCCGACCCCTAGTCCTAAGGCCTAAGACCGCCCCCAGAGCCCTAAACACCCCCCGACCCCTAGTCCTAAGGCCTAAGACCGCCCCCAGAGCCCTAAACACCCCCCGACCCCTAGTCCTAAGGCCTAAGACCGCCCCCAGAGCCCTAAACACCCCCCGACCCCTAGTCCTAAGGCCTAAGACCGCCCCCAGAGCCCTAAACACCCCCCGACCCCTAGTCCTAAGGCCTAAGACCGCCCCCAGAGCCCTAAACACCCCCCGACCCCTAGTCCTAAGGCCTAAGACCGCCCCCAGAGCCCTAAACACCCCCCGACCCCTAGTCCTAAGGCCTAAGACCGCCCCCAGAGCCCTAAACACCCCCCGACCCCTAGTCCTAAGGCCTAAGACCGCCCCCAGAGCCCTAAACACCCCCCGACCCCTAGTCCTAAGGCCTAAGACCGCCCCCAGAGCCCTAAACACCCCCCGACCCCTAGTCCTAAGGCCTAAGACCGCCCCCAGAGCCCTAAACACCCCCCGACCCCTAGTCCTAAGGCCTAAGACCGCCCCCAGAGCCCTAAACACCCCCCGACCCCTAGTCCTAAGGCCTAAGACCGCCCCCAGAGCCCTAAACACCCCCCGACCCCTAGTCCTAAGGCCTAAGACCGCCCCCAGAGCCCTAAACACCCCCCGACCCCTAGTCCTAAGGCCTAAGACCGCCCCCAGAGCCCTAAACACCCCCCGACCCCTAGTCCTAAGGCCTAAGACCGCCCCCAGAGCCCTAAACACCCCCCGACCCCTAGTCCTAAGGCCTAAGACCGCCCCCAGAGCCCTAAACACCCCCCGACCCCTAGTCCTAAGGCCTAAGACCGCCCCCAGAGCCCTAAACACCCCCCGACCCCTAGTCCTAAGGCCTAAGACCGCCCCCAGAGCCCTAAACACCCCCCGACCCCTAGTCCTAAGGCCTAAGACCGCCCCCAGAGCCCTAAACACCCCCCGACCCCTAGTCCTAAGGCCTAAGACCGCCCCCAGAGCCCTAAACACCCCCCGACCCCTAGTCCTAAGGCCTAAGACCGCCCCCAGAGCCCTAAACACCCCCCGACCCCTAGTCCTAAGGCCTAAGACCGCCCCCAGAGCCCTAAACACCCCCCGACCCCTAGTCCTAAGGCCTAAGACCGCCCCCAGAGCCCTAAACACCCCCCGACCCCTAGTCCTAAGGCCTAAGACCGCCCCCAGAGCCCTAAACACCCCCCGACCCCTAGTCCTAAGGCCTAAGACCGCCCCCAGAGCCCTAAACACCCCCCGACCCCTAGTCCTAAGGCCTAAGACCGCCCCCAGAGCCCTAAACACCCCCCGACCCCTAGTCCTAAGGCCTAAGACCGCCCCCAGAGCCCTAAACACCCCCCGACCCCTAGTCCTAAGGCCTAAGACCGCCCCCAGAGCCCTAAACACCCCCCGACCCCTAGTCCTAAGGCCTAAGACCGCCCCCAGAGCCCTAAACACCCCCCGACCCCTAGTCCTAAGGCCTAAGACCGCCCCCAGAGCCCTAAACACCCCCCGACCCCTAGTCCTAAGGCCTAAGACCGCCCCCAGAGCCCTAAACACCCCCCGACCCCTAGTCCTAAGGCCTAAGACCGCCCCCAGAGCCCTAAACACCCCCCGACCCCTAGTCCTAAGGCCTAAGACCGCCCCCAGAGCCCTAAACACCCCCCGACCCCTAGTCCTAAGGCCTAAGACCGCCCCCAGAGCCCTAAACACCCCCCGACCCCTAGTCCTAAGGCCTAAGACCGCCCCCAGAGCCCTAAACACCCCCCGACCCCTAGTCCTAAGGCCTAAGACCGCCCCCAGAGCCCTAAACACCCCCCGACCCCTAGTCCTAAGGCCTAAGACCGCCCCCAGAGCCCTAAACACCCCCCGACCCCTAGTCCTAAGGGACCTTCACCTTAGTCCCAGTCTTGCCACTCGCCTGGCAAGTCTTGCAGGTTTTGCGATAAGTGTCAGAGGCAACTCTCATCCTGGGTCAACAAAAATGCGGGACCGCAAAGGTTTTGTCTGGGTCCAGGTGTCCAGCCAAAGGTATTTCATGTGCCAATTCCAATAGGAAGGCCCGGTAGCATTGGGAGACCACTAAGGCCCTCGAGGATCCATGCACCGGAACCTTAGGCTCACTGTAAAGGAGGCCATCTTCCCAGTACACATGATAACTGCCGGTCTCTTGCTTGGTCGCTTGGGCTTAGGCCTGTTGCCGCCTGCCTTCAAGCGTGGGGCACTCTTTCTCCGCTTGACAGAATTCCTCCCGGGTAGGCCCTCCTTCCACATGCCACTTGGCAAGGGTCGCCAGGTCCCCCACGGGAACAACCTCCACCTCCGCGGACTCCGGGGTTACCCCTGCAAGCTCCCCATACATCACACGGGGCGTGTCCTCCACAACATTCTCTTCTTCACGACCAGCATTGGGTTGGGTCATAGTTTCAGGCTCCAACTCGGGTTGAGTTCCTTGCCGGGCAGCCATGGACCTCGTGACCACGCAAGTCCATCCTGGTAACCCCAGCATCTCTGTGTGGGCCTTAAACTCCACTTCCTTCCAGGCGGTATGTTCCGGATCGTTTCCTAGCAGACACTCCACAGGCAAGACAGGGCTTACAGAAACTCACAACGGGCCTTTAACTCCTCCCCACTCAAAGGGAACCTGAGCCACGGGACAGTAACTCAGACTGCCGTCAGCCAACACGGCCGGATGGAATACGTCAGGGATCACTTGCTCAGGGGACACCTGCCACCTCACTACAGTGGTCATGCTGGCACCTGTGTCCCTCAGAGCCTCCACCTCCTCCCCATTAACCTTCCCCCTCTGCTGGTACTTAGCAGTGTTTGATGCGAAGGGCGTCACTGGGACCATCTCTCTATCCCCAAGTGAAACCAGGGTCAGGCCCCTTCCCTATCTAGGGCCAGCTCCATCCTAAGCGCTACACTGACCACCCCGGGACTCTTGCCTCCTGTGGGGGCTGGGGGTCTTTTGCGACACTGGGGATCCCCCTTGTCGTGTCCAACCTCCCCGCATTCGTAGCAACGGACTGTTCTTGGCTGCTGACTGTTGTCAGGGTAAGTGGGCTTTGGGGAACTGGACTGAGGTGGGGTACTTACTCCTTTCCCAAACTGTCTGTTTTGTGGGCCTCGTGAGAACTCCTTTTTATCTCCCCCTTCTTTCTTCTGGGGAAAACCCTGTCCGCCTTTCGGGCATATCCCCCGGGGCTCTTGTGAGACACCCGGGTGCTAACCCAAGTATCCGCCTCCTCCGCAAGCTCAGTCAGCTTGCGGTCCACCAGATGTTGGCGCAGCTCTGGAAAACCCTTATCCAAGAGGTGCTCTCTCAAAATTAGGTTGCAGGCCCTCATAATCATGCACCTCGCTGCCACGCACCCAACCATCCAGAGACTTACGGGCATAATCAAAAAAGTCTACCCAATTTTGCCTGGACAGCTTATGGCTGCCACGTAACTTCTGGCAATACCTTTCAGGGTTGAGGCCAAACTTTTTAAGTAGCGCCTCCTTCATGGGGTGATATTTGAGTTGGTCCGCCTTATCTAGGTACAGGAGGGTGTCCCTGACATTGGGGGTATGTATCGGTACAGGCCACCTCCCCAGTAGCTATCAGGCACCCCATGGGCTGTCAAGGCCACCTCATACGCCTCCAACCACATGGCGATGTCATCCCCTAGAGTGTAACTCGCTATCACCTCTTTGGGTAACCAAAACTTAGGCTCATGTTGAGCCCCTTGTACGCTGCCACCATTAGGACTTCCTGGCGCACCTAACTGCAATGCTCACAGCTCCAACTCCTTAAGCTGAAGCTCGTGCGCCAGCTTCTTTTCTTCCATTGCGAACCTTTTATCTTCCTTTTCTCTCTCCCTCTTGTGATCTAGCTTGCAAGTTCCCATTTCAATCACCTCTCCTCCCTCCTGTCCTCATATTCCTGTGACGACGTACTCCTTCTAGACCCACTACTGCCTGCTCTGGAACGTCTTCCTACAGTTTCAAAGAAACAAGGGAACCCTCTAGGTAATCAAGGACCAGGGGTAACAGTTTTAACAAACAACAAAGGTCCTTAACTTAACACGATAAATACGGGGCAATTAATGAATTATAGACAACAATGTGTACTATAAGTGAAAATGTCCAGCCGGACAATGATTTAATCAATGTTAGAAATTCAACAGAATGAGGCGAACAATTATACAGTGGGATGCAATCCTGTATCCAGTACATATAACACATAGAGGACAAAACCAAGAAAATTACTTCAAGTCACCCATAACTGTAAGTTATTTAGAACATTACAACACTATTATGTTTAAAATATTTCGCCACTTTAGTGCTTCCTATAATACACACTTTAAAATTATTTTAAAAATGCTCTTTGTTTACATCAATTCCTGCAAGCTACATAATGCACTCTTGCACATTTACACATTACTAACTGTTTAATGCACACACACACATCATTTTTAGGTACTATAAGCTACTTGCTTCAAATTTCTGTTTGCTGATACTTCCAAGAACCTTACAATATATAAATATTGTGAAGTCATTACTGGCTTTTTTACTGTTTTCATCCCTTCTTTAAGCACCTATATAACCGCCTTCCAAACATTTTAAAATTGACGATCTGCACCATAAATAGGATTTATTACACCCATCGCTTAATAAGTCTATGGTTGAGTCTAGTAAAAATAAAAAATGATATATCAGTATTGTGTTTGATCGCTATTTTGAAATAGATGTATACCGAAAAAAAATTACATAAACCTTGCTTTAAGCTTGATTGTGGTTCCTGCATAGTTTACATGATGTATCAATTTCATAACATACTTATGATATTTAGCGAATATTTATAACATAAATCATGCACTGCATGCCTTCAAATGCTATTATATGGCACTTTGTTTTATGCTCTAGTGAAGGGGATTCGTTATTACTTCGCAAACTGCAAACATCAATGTCCACCAATTGGCAATGCTCCCTTCTTAATAATTACAAAAGTTATAACATTGTGTTACGCCCCAACACCCCTCTCACCACCCCACCCCCTGTCATGTGTGTAAACTTTGGGTCAGGCAGCTTTCGCAGCAGACGCACAGCCATAACTTATTTTTTAGCAGCTTTTTGCAGCCACTTCGAAGCATCTTATGATATAGAAACATTGTGAAGCCATTACTGGGTTTTTAGTGTGTTCTTCCTTTTTTTAAGCACATACATTACTGCCATTTACTAATTTCAAAAATGACAATTTCTGGCAGCAATAAGTTGTATAACATCACCTGCCTAATTTGTCTATGATTGCATCTTGAGCAAACAAACATGATATATTGTCTTGTGTTGGATTGCTTTTTTAAAACAGATATATACCTTTAACCCCTTCCATGCTCATGACGAGCTCAGCACGTCATGAGGCACAGTTGAGCTGTGCTGATGACGAGCTGAGCTCGTCATGAATATAGGGGAGCAAGAATTTCCAGCACAGGGGATAAATAACCACAGCAGCGATGTGGTTAAACAAATACATACACTGCTCTAAGCTTTATAGTACTTTATCAATACTTTGCATGCTGTTTTAATTTTATAGCAGTTTTGCTATTTACTGAATATTTCTTAGATAAATCATATATTATAAATTATAGAAGCTTTTTAGTAAATGCCTTCAAATACCATTATATGACACTCTGTTTTATGCTCTAGTGCAGTTTTTTTTTGTTTTGTTTTTTACCACAAACTGCAATAAGCACATTAATGCACATCAATTCTAATGCTCGCTTATTAGTACATACAGAAGCTATAACATTGTGTTACGTCCCAACCACCCCCACCAACCCCACCCTCTCCTGTTTGTAAACCTACACTTATGCAAATTCCACGACAGAAGCACAGCCACACATTGTCACTTACCCCCGACCCCCCTCCCCCCCCCAGGATTTTGCACTTTAGTGGCAAATTGCACTGAAAATAAAATGGAAAAAATGCGGCCCAAAACTGCACGACTGGGTGTTTATGCAGTGGGCTAACAATGTGTTCACCAAAAATACAAAACCTGCACTTTTTGGCATCAGACAGGGCAGGCCAGCATGTCTGAAAAACTGGGGAGGGGTGGGGTTGTGAAAGAGAATGTTGAAAGGATATAAAAAAAAACAATACCAAACGTGGGAGGTTAAGGCCTAGCCTGCAGGGGGCAAACAAACTTGTTAAGTGGCAGGCTAATTGCTCAAGAGGTGCTCTAGTTGCATTTGAAAGGCAGCAGCAGAGCTGTTTAAGACCTTTGCTCTTTCCTAGTCTGTTGCTTATCCTATCTTTACTGCCTCAATGGAAGCACGGCGCCAGTAAAGAGAGGACTAACGGTAGAATGTTTTAAAAAAACATGTGTAGCAGTCATTTTAAAAAAAAATGTTATTTTACAAAAGTAACCATTACATAATTTGTTCGAAAATGCAAAATCCCAAAACCTTACGGATGTCTGATTTACTAAATAATAAGAATTTGCTCTGCTGCCATTCCTTCTTAAACAACGTGAAATGTTTATTCTGCTGAAAAAAACACACACCCCACCTTAAACTTAGTAAACTTGCCTCTAGGTATACCGCTACATTACATCATGAAAGGAAGCATAAACAAATTCCTTTAACAAGAGTCATTTTTTCTTTGCATTTCTCTTCACTTTTGAAAACTTACAAACAGCATTATTGTCCTCATGTCACCGGGACTTTAAGTTTAACCTTTCTCAATTATATACACAAGCCAAGTTGTTGCTTATTTATATTATGCAACTAAAAACCAATAAAAAAGTTAATGGTTGTTACAGTAGTACCAGTTGCATTACCATTTGCATCATAACAGCATTTAAGAACGTACGCTGCTAATGTTTATTTATTTTGTGACCTTATCACTCACTATTATACATTATCATACTTGAGTAAAACAAACTATTTTTTAAGAGTTTTTCTTCAACTTACATTATCCATGCTCCCACATACTACCACAAAACGTATAATTTAAAACAGACACACGTTTTTATTAGCTACTATAAGCTAGTTAACTGACAAAACATCTGTGAGTTTTTTTAGCCATTCATAAGTATTTTACTATATTTATACAATTATATTGCAGAATCAGAGCTTTAAGTTGGCTGGATCTCATTAGTAATTAGCAATCGCATTGTATTACAAGGGAGCATGCAAATGAGCGTCTATAGACCACAGTCTTGTGCTTTGGCACAGGCAGGATGGTTTTTATTCAAAATTGCAGTACAGCAAGCACAAAATGTCCATGTGCTGCCAATGCTCTCATCTTAGTAATACAGTAGTTCTTGCATTTCTTATGCCCCCTCTCTTGAGAAAGTCAACAGCTTCTCAGGCACACACACAGCCACTCGCCAAACTTTGCTTGTTTTTCAAACATTATTTACTTTCGTTTGTACTTTGTTTTCTTCCATCACTTTTTAGAGCACGTGCAATATTTATTATGTAAATTATTTTTAACTTCTGCATTGTTGAGTTTCCTGCCCAGAAATCCCAAGAATAAAGTTTTAGACACACTAACACCCTGAACTAGCTTTACCTCACACCTCAACACTACCGACATTCTTAGTCACTGCGTCAATTGTGTCTTTCAGTTGTATTGTCTCCCCTATCCCTAATGCTACACCCTGTGCGCACGTACGCCAGGGTGCTTTGTAAGCAGACCTATGATCAAGCATGTCACACCTGTGTGAGTGAGGGCAGTATTAGCACACACAGCACATGCCATCAAACACCACTACACGCTGTGCAAATGTTCACATCTCAATAATACAGAAGTTATTGCATCATGTCATGCACCGCTCCCCCCCACCCTCATACCTCAGCAGCTTCCCAAGCACACACACAGCCACTCGACAAACTTAGCTTGTTTTTCAAACAACATTTACTTTCTTTTGTACTTTGTTGTTTTCCATCACTTTTTAGAGCACGTGCAATAGTTATTATGCAACTTCTTTTTAACTTTTGGATCGGTAAGTTTCCTGACCAGAAAGTCCAAGAATAACGTTTTAGGCACACTAACACCCTGAGCTAGCTTTACCTCACACCTCATCACTCTCTACGTTCCCAGTCCTTCCATCAATTATGTCTTTCTCTTAATTGTATTGTCTCCACCCTCTCTATTGCTCCACCATGTGCGTGGCTATGCCATGGTGTTTTGTAAGCAGACCTATGATGAAGCATGTCACACCTGTGTGAGTGAGGGCAGTTTTAGCACACACAGTACATGCCATCAAACACCACTACACGCTGTGACAATGTTCACAGCTTAGTAATACAGTAGTTATTGCATCACCTCATACACCCACCCACTTGTAACTCAGCAGCTTCCCAGGCATACACACAGCCTCTTGCCAAACGTAGATTGTTCTTCAAACACCATTTACTTTCTTTTGTACTTTGTGTTTCTTCCATCAATCTTTAGAGCACCTGCAATATTTATTATGCAACTTATTTTTCACTATGGCATTGTTAGTTTCCTGCCCAGACAGTCAGAGAATAGAGTTTTAGGCACATTAACACCCTGAGCTAGCTTTACCTTACACCTCATCACTATTGAAATTCTTAGTCACTGGGTCGATTGTGTCTTTCTCTCAGTTGCATTGTCAACCATTAAAGCGATGCAAGTATTGAACTAAGAGATGAATGGTCTGAGCTGCCTCCACACCATGACAGCTAAGCAAGAATTGAACTAAGAGATGAATGTTCTAGGCTGCCTCCGCACCACCACAACGATGCAAGTATTGAACTAAGAGATGAATGATCTGGAAGGCCTCCACACCATGACAACAATGCAAGTATTGAGCCATGTGATGAATGATCTGGCCGGCCTCGGCAAAGTGACAAAGATGCGAGTTTTGAACTAAGAGATGAATGATATGGGTAGCCTCAGCAACATGACAATGATGCAAGTATTGATCCCAGAGATGAATGATCTGGGCGGCCTCCGCAACATGACAACAATACAAGTATTGAACTAAGAGATGACTGATCTGGGCGGCCTCGGCAAAGTCACAATGATGCAAGTATTGAACTAAGAGTTGAATGATCTGGGTGTAGTCCGCACCATGACAGTGATGCAAGTATTGAGTCAAGAGATTAATGATCTGGGTGCCTCCACACTGTGACCACGATGCAAGTATTGAACTCAGAGATGAATGATCTGAGCAGCATCCGCACCATGAGAACGATGCAAGTATTGAGCTAAGATGAATGTTTCGGGAGGCCTCCACACCATGACAGCGATGCAAGTATTAAGCAAAGAGATGAATATTCTGGGCTGCCTCTGCAACATAACAATGACGCAAGTATGGAACTAAGAGATGAATGAACTGGGGGGCCTCTGAAACATGACAACAATGCAAGTATTGAACTAATACATGAATGATCTGGGCGACCTCTGCACCATGACAATGATGCAAGTATTAAACTAAGATGAATTTATCTGGGCTGCCTCCGCACCATGATAATGATGCAAGTATTGATCTCAGAGACAAATTATCTGGGCGGCCTCCGCACCATGAAAACAATGCAAGTATTGACTTTAGGGATGAATGTTCTGGGCGGCCTGCGCACCATCACAACAATGCAAGTAATGAACTAAGAGTTGAATAATCTGGGCTGCCTCCTTATCATGAAAAAGATTCAAGTATTGAACGAAGATAAATGATCTGGGCGGCCTCCACATCATCACAAAGATGCAAGTATTGAACTTAGAGATTAATAATCTGGGCTGCTTCCTTGTCATGAAAAAGATTCAAGTATTGAACGAAGATGAATGATCTGTGTTGCAACCGCACCATGACAACGATGCATATATTGAGCAAAGAGATGAACGATCTGGGCGTCCTCAGCACCATGACAACAATGCAAGTAATGAACTCAGTGGTGAATGATCTGAGCAGCCTCGGCTGCAAGTATTGAGCCACAGGATGAATGATCTAGGCAGCCTTCCACCATGAAAATGATGCAAGTATTGAGTCAAGAGATAAATGATCTGGGTGGCCTCTGCACCGTGACGAAGGTGCAAGTATTGAACTAAGAGATTAATGATATGGGCAGCCTCTGTACCATGACAACGATGCAAGTATTGAAAAAAGAGATGAACGATGAGGACGGCCTCTACAACATGACAACGATGCAAGTATTGTACTAAGAGATGAAGATCTGGGTGGCCTCAGCACCATGAGAGCGATGCAAGTATTGAACTAAGATAACTGCTCTGGGCGGCCTTCGCACCATGACAACAATGCAAGTAGTGAACTAATATGAATGATCTGGGCGTAGTCCGCACCATGACAGTGATGCACGTATCAAGTCAAGAGATTAATGATCTGGGTGCCCCCACACTGTGACCACGATGCAAGTATTGAACTAAGAGAGGAATAATCTGGGCTTCCTCCGCACATGACATTGATGCAAGTATTGAACTCAGAGATGAATGATCTGAGCAGCCTCCGCACCATGATAAAGATGCAAGTATTGAGCTAAGAGATGAATATTCTGGGCTGCTTCTGCAACATAACAATGACGCAAGCATGGAACTAAGAGATGAATGTACGGGCGACTCCAAAACATGACAACGATGCAAGTATTGAACTAAGAAGAATGATCTGGGCGGTCTCTGCACCATAACAATGATACAAGTATTGCACTCAGAGATGAATGATCTGGGCAGCCTCCCACCATGAAAAAGATGCAAGTATTGAGTCAAGAGATATACGATCTGGGGTACTCCGCACCATGACAACGATGAAAACAAGTTACTTACCTGTAACTTTGGTTCCCCAGTATTGGTAACTTTCATAGATTCCCATGCTTTGTATCATTCCCCGTCGTCGGAATGGGAGCCTCGGTAAATAGAAAATACCTTAGTAGTAAGCACAAAGTGAAAAAATTGGCCTAGGCCCCATCTCATTTTGTAGCTTATCCACCTCTTTTTGTAAAAGAGACCACATTTTTGTAGTAGCCAATCAGAGCAGCCTCACCCCATAGAACCTTCCTGAGAGAACCTCAGAGCCTCAGATTTTCGTAGCCGTTGTGAACAGCAACATCATAAGACAATTAGGCTGAGCTTTCCCAGGGGAGGCGGGTGGGCACATGGGAATTTATGAAAGTTACCAATACTGGGGAACCAAAGTTACAGGTAAGTAACTTATTTTCTTGCCCCAGTATTGGAACTTTCATAGATTCCCATGCTTTGTATCAGAAAAGCTAGCAGTAAAGAGAAAAACATATTTTGTAACATGTGCACCCGAAAATGTCATACATAATTCTGATAAGAAAAACCAGATACACATTAGCATCACAAAGCAAAAATAATAACAAGTAATACAAAATATGCAAACAGGAAGGCGGGATAGAAGGAAAGCTCACCGACTTATTGGAAAAGGTTCCTCAAAACCGCCTCTGCACCATGACAATGATGCAAGTATTGAACTCAGAGACAAATTATCTCGGCAGCCTCCACACCATGAAAACAATGCAAGTATTGAACCAAGGTATGAATGATCTGGGGGGCCTCCGCATCATGACAACGATGAAAGTATTGAATTAAGAATGATCTGGGCGGTCTCTGCACCATGACAACAATACAAGTATTGAAGCAAGAGATGAATGATCTGGGCAGCCTCCACACCATGAAAACAATGCAAGTATTGACTTTAGGGATGAATGTTCTGGGCGGCCTCGGGACCTTGACAAAGATGCTAGTATTTAACTAAGAGATGAATGATCTGGGCGTCCTCCGCATCATGACAACGATTCAAGTATTGAGCCAAGAGATGATCTGGGCAGCCCCCCACCATGAAAACGATGCAAGTATTGAGTCAAGAGATAAATGATCTGGGGTATTCCGCACCATGACAACGATGCAAGTATTGAACTAAGAAATGAATATTCTGGTCTTCCACGGCAACATAACAATGATGCAAGTATGGAACTAAGAGATGAATAAACTGGAGGGCCTCCGAAACAGGACAACAATGCAAGGATTGAACTAAGACATGAATGATCTGGGCGGCCTCTGCACCATCACAACGATGCAAGTAATGAACTAAGAGATGAATGATCTGGGCTGCCTCCTTATCATGAAAAAGATTCAAGTGTTGAACTAAGATGAATGATCTGGGCGGCCTCCCCACCATCACAAAGATGCAAGCATTGAATTTAGAGAATAATGATCTGGGCAGCCTCCCACCATGAAAAAGATGCAAGTATTGAGTCAAGAGTTAAATGATCTGGGGTACTTCGCACCATGACAACGATTCAAGTATTGGACTAAGACAATAATATTCTGGGCTGCCTCTGCAACATAACAATGATGCAAGTTTTGAACTAAGTGATGAATGAACTGGTAGGCCTCTGCACCATGACAATGATGCAAGTATATTAAACTAAAATGAATAATCTGGGCAGCCTCCACACCATGAAAACAATGCAAGTATTGAACTAAGAGATTAATGATCTGAGCGGCCTCCGCACCATGACAACGATGCAAGTATTGAACCAAGGTATGAATGATCTGGGCGGCCTCCCCATCATGACAAGGATGAGAGTATTGAATTAAGAATGATCTGGGCGGTCTCTGCACCATGACAACAATACAAGTATTGAAGTAACAGACAAATTACCTGGACGGCCAGCACACCATCACAACGATGCAAGTAATGAACTAAGAGATGAATGATCTGGGCAGCCTCCTTATCATGAAAAAGATGCAAGTATTGAACTAAGATGAATGTTCTGGGTGGCCTCTGCACCATCACAAAGGTGCAAGCATTGAACTCAGAGATGAATGATCTGGGCAGCCTCGGCACTTTGACAAAGATGCAAGTATTTAACTAAGAGATGAATGATTTGGGCTGCCTCCTTATCATGAAAAAGATTCAAGTGTTGAACTAAGATGAATGATCTGGGCGGCCTCCCCACCATCACAAAGATGCAAGCATTGAATTTAGAGAATAATGATCTGGGCAGCCTCCCACCATGAAAAAGATGCAAGTATTGAGTCAAGAGTTAAATGATCTGGGGTACTTCGCACCATGACAACGATTCAAGTATTGGACTAAGACAATAATATTCTGGGCTGCCTCTGCAACATAACAATGATGCAAGTTTTGAACTAAGTGATGAATGAACTGGTAGGCCTCTGCACCATGACAATGATGCAAGTATATTAAACTAAAATGAATAATCTGGGCAGCCTCCACACCATGAAAACAATGCAAGTATTGAACTAAGAGATTAATGATCTGAGCGGCCTCCGCACCATGACAACGATGCAAGTATTGAACCAAGGTATGAATGATCTGGGCGGTCTCCCCATCATGACAAGGATGAGAGTATTGAATTAAGAATGATCTGGGCGGTCTCTGCACCATGACAACAATACAAGTATTGAAGTAACAGACAAATTACCTGGACGGCCAGCACACCATCACAACGATGCAAGTAATGAACTAAGAGATGAATGATCTGGGCAGCCTCCTTATCATGAAAAAGATGCAAGTATTGAACTAAGATGAATGTTCTGGGTGGCCTCTGCACCATCACAAAGGTGCAAGCATTGAACTCAGAGATGAATGATCTGGGCAGCCTCGGCACTTTGACAAAGATGCAAGTATTTAACTAAGAGATGAATGATTTGGACGTCCTCCGAATCATGACAACGATTTAAGTATTGAGCCAAGAGATGAATGATCTGGGCAGCCTCCCACCATGAAAACGATGCAAGTATTGAACCAAGAGATGCATATTCTGGGCTTCCTCTGCAACATAACAATGATGCAAGTATGGAACTAAGAGATGAATGAACTGGGGGGCCTCCGAAACATGACAATGATGCAAGGATTGAACTAAGACATGAATGATCTGGGCAACCTCTGCACCATGACCACAATGCTAGTATGGAACTAAGAGATGAATGAACTGAGGTGCCTCCGAACCATGACAACAATGCAAGTATTGCACTAAGAGATGAATGTTCCGGACTGACTCTGCAACATGAAAAGTGCAAGTTTTCAACTGGGAGATAAATGATCTGGGGGGCCTCCATACCATGAAAATGATGCAAGTATTGAGCTAAGAGATGAATATTCTGGGCTGCTTCTGCAACATAACAATGACGCAAGCATGGAACTAAGAGATGAATGTACGGGCGACTCCAAAACATGACAACGATGCAAGTATTGAACTAAGAAGAATGATCTGGGCGGTCTCTGCACCATGACAATGATACAAGTATTGCACTCAGAGATGAATGATCTGGGCAGCCTCCCACCATGAAAAAGATGCAAGTATTGAGTCAAGAGATACATGATCTGGGGTACTCCGCACCATGACAACGATGAAAACAAGTTACTTACCTGTAACTTTGGTTCCCCAGTATTGGTAACTTTCATAGATTCCCATGCTTTGTATCATTCCCAGTCGTCGGAATGGGAGCCTCGGTAAATAGAAAATACTTTAGTAGTAAGCACAAAGTGAAAAAATTGGCCTAGGCCCCATCTCATTTTGTAGCTTATCCACCTCTTTTTGTAAAAGAGACCAAATTTTTGTAGTAGCCAATCAGAGCAGCCTCACCCATAGAACCTTCCTGAGAGAACCTCAGAGCCTCAGATTTTCGTAGCCGTTGTGAACAGCAACATCATAAGACAATTAGGCTGAGCTTTCCCAGGGGAGGCGGGTGGGCACATGGGAATTTATGAAAGTTACCAATACTGGGGAACCAAAGTTACAGGTAAGTAACTTATTTTCTTGCCCCAGTATTGGCACTTTCATAGATTCCCATGCTTTGTATCAGAAAAGCTAGCAGTAAAGAGAAAAACATATTTTGTAACATGTGCACCCGAAAATGTCATACATAATTCTGATAAGAAAAACCAGATACACATTAGCATCACAAAGCAAAAATAATAACAAGTAATACAAAATATGCAAACAGGAAGGCGGGATAGAAGGAAAGCTCACCAACTTATTGGAAAAGGTTCCTCAAAACCGCCTCTGCACCATGACAATTATGCAAGTATTGAACTCAGAGACAAATTATCTCGGCAGCCTCCACACCATGAAAACAATGCAAGTATTGAACCAAGGTATGAATGATCTGGGCGGCCTCCGCATCATGACAACGATGAAAGTATTGAATTAAGAATGATCTGGGCTGTCTCTGCACCATGACAACAATACAAGTATTGAAGCAAGAGATGAATGATCTGGGCAGCCTCCACACCATGAAAACAATGCAAGTATTGACTTTAGGGATGAATGTTCTGGGCGGCCTCGGGACCTTGACAAAGATGCTAGTATTTAACTAAGAGATGAATGATCTGGGCGTCCTCCGCATCATGACAACGATTTAAGTATTGAGCCAAGAGATGATCTGGGCAGCCCCCCACCATGAAAACGATGCAAGTATTGAGTCAAGAGTTAAATGATCTGGGGTACTCCGCACCATGACAACGATGCAAGTATTGAACTAAGAGATGAATATTCTGGCTGCCTCTGCAACATAACAATAATGCAAGTATGGAACTAAGTGATGAATGAACTGGGGGGCCTCTGAAACATGACAACAATGCAAGTATTGAACTAAGACATGAATGATCTGGGCGGCCTCTGCACCATGACAACAATACAAGTATTGAACTAAGAGATGAATGATCTGGGCAGCCTCCACACCATGAAAACAATGCAAGTATTGACTTTAGGGATTAATGTTCTGGGCGGCCTCGGCACCTTGACAAAGATGCAAGTATTTAACTAAGAGATGAATGATCTGGGCGTCCTCCGCATCATGACAACGATTTAAGTATTGAGCCAAGAGATGATCTGGGCAGCCCCCCACCATGAAAACGATGCAAGTATTGAGTCAAGAAATAAATGATCTGGGGTATTCCGAATCATGACAACGATGCAAGTATTGAACTAAGAAATTAATATTCTGGGCTTCCACGGCAACATAACAATGATGCAAGTATGAAACTAAGAGATGAATAAACTGGAGGGCCTCCGAAACAGGACAACAATGCAAGGATTGAACTAAGACATAAATGAGCTGGGCGGCCTCGGCACCATCACAACGATGCAAGTAATGAACTAAGAGAAGAATGATCTGGGCTGCCTCCTTATCATGAAAAAGATTCAAGTATTGAACTAAGATGAATGATCTGGGCGGCCTCCCCACCATAACAAACATGCAAGTATTGAACTAAGAGATGAATGATCTGGGCTGCCTCCTTATCATGAAAAAGATTCAAGTGTTGAACTAAGATGAATGATCTGGGCGGCCTCCCGACCATCACAAAGATGCAAGCATTGAACTCAGAGAATAATGATCTGGGCAGCCTCCCACCATGAAAAAGATGCAAGTATTGAGTCAAGATTTAAATGATCTGGGGTACTTCGCACCATGACAACAATTTAAGTATTGGACTAAGAGATTAATATTCTGGGCTGCCTCTGCAACATAACAATGATGCAAGTATGGAACTAAGTGATGAATGAACTGGGCGGCCGCTGCACCATGACAATGATGCAAGTATATTAAACTAAGATGAATAATCTGGGCAGCCTCCACACCATGAAAACAATGCAAGTATTGAACTAAGAGATTAATGATCTGAGCGGCCTCCGCACCATGACAACGATGCAAGTATTGAACCAAGGTATGAATGATCTGGGCGGCCTCCCCATCATGACAACGATGTGAGTATTGAATTAAGAATGATCTGGGCGGTCTCTGCACCATGACAACAATACAAGTATTGCAGTAACAGACAAATTACCTGGACGGCCAGCGCACCATCACAACGATGCAAGTAATGAACTAAGAGATGAATAATCTGGGCAGCCTCCTTATCATGAAAAAGATGCAAGTACTGAACTAAGATGAATGTTCTGGGGCGCCTCTGCACCATCACAAAGAGGCAAGCATTGAACTCAGAGATTAATGATCTGGGCGGCCTCGGCACTTTGACAAAGATGCAAGTATTTAACTAAGAGATGAATGATTTGGGCGTCCTCCGAATCATGACAACGATTTAAGTATTGAGCCAAGAGATGAATGATCTGGGCAGCCTCCCACCATGAAAACGATGCAAGTATTGAAACAAGAGATGCATATTCTGGGCTTCCTCGGCAACATAACAATGATGCAAGTATGGAACTAAGAGATGAATGAACTGGGGTGCCACCGAACCATGACAACAATGCAAGTATTGCATTAAGAGAGGAATGTTCCGGACGGACTCTGCAACATGAAAAGTGTGCAAGTATTCAACTGGGAAATAAATGATCTTGGGGGCCTCCGTACCGTGAAAATGATGCAAGTATTGAGCCACATGATGAATGTTCTGGGCGACCTCCGCACAGCGACAATGATACATGTATTGAACCAAGAGATTAATGATCAGGGCGGCCTCCGCACCATGACAACGATGCAAGTATTGAACCAAGGTATGAATGATCTGGGCGCCCTCCACATCATAACAACGATGCAAGTATTGAATTAAGAATTATCTGGGTGATCTCTGCACCATGACAACTATACAAGTATTGAAGTAAGAGACAAATTACCTCGACGGCCAGCGCACCATCACAACGATGCAAGTAATGAACAAAGAGATGAATGATCTGGCCGGCATCTGCACTATGACAACGATGCAAATATTGAACTAAGAGATGAATGATCGGGGCGGCCTTGGCACCCTCACAACAATGCAAGTTATGAACTCATAGATGAACGATCTAAGAGGCCTCCACACAATGACAACGATGCAAGTATTGAACTAAGAAATGAATGATCTGGGGTACTCCGCACCATGACAATGATGTAAGTATTGAGCTAAGAGATGAATATTCTGGGCTACATCTGCAACATAACAATGACGCAAGTATGGAACTAAGAGATGAATGAACAGGGGGGCCTCCAAAACATGACAACGTTGCAAGTATTGAACTAAGAGATGAATGATCTGGGCGGACTCTGCACCCTAAACAATGATGTAAGTAAAAAACTAAGATGAATGATCTGGGCTGCCTCCGCACCATGACCATGATGCAAGTATTGAACTCAGAGATCTAAGCGGCCTCTGCAACATGAAGTGTGCAAGTATTCAATTGGGAGATAAATGATCTGGGGGACCTCCGTACCATAAAAATGAGGAAAGTATTGAGCCACAAAATGAATATTCTGGGCGACCTCCGCACAGCGACAATGATGCATGTATTGAACAAAGAGATTAATGATCAGGGCGGCCTCCGGACCATGACAACTATGAAAGTATTGAATTAAAAATGATCTGGGCGGTCTTTGCACCATGACAACAATATAAGTATTGAAGTACGAGACAAATTACATGGACGGCCTGCGCACCATCACAACGATGCAAGTAATGAACTAAGAGATGAATGATCTGGGTGCCCTCCGCACAATAACAAAGATGCAAGTATTGAACTAAGAGATTAATAATCTGGGCTGCCTCCTTATCATGAAAAATATTCAAGTATTGAACTAAGATGAATGATCTGGGCGGCCTCTGCACCATCACAAAGATGCAAGCATTGAACTCAGAGATTAATGATCTGGGCAGCCTGCCACCATTAAAAAGATGCAAGTATTGAGTCAAGATTTAAATTATCTGGGGTACTTCGCACCTTGACAACGATTTAAGTATTGGACTAAGAGATGAATATTCTGGGCTGCCTCTGCAACTTAACAATGATGCAAGTGTGGAACTAAGTGATGAATGAACTGGACGGCCTCTGCACTATGACAACGATGCAAGTATTAAACTAAGATGAATAATCTGGGTTGCCTACGCACCATGACAATGATGCAAGTATTGAACTCAGAAACAAATTATCTGGGCAGCCTCCACACCATGAAAACAATGCAAGTATTGAACCAAGGTATGAATGATCTGGGCGGCCTCCGCATCATGACAATGATGAAAGTATTGAATTAAGAATGATCTGGGCGGTCTCTGCACCATGACAACAATACAAGTATTGAAGTAAGAGACAAATGACCTGGACGGCCAGCGCACCATCACAACGATGCAAGTAATGAACAAAGAGATGAATGATCTGGCTGGCCTCTGCACCATGACAACGATGCAAGTATTGAACTAAGAGATGAAGGTTCCGGGCGGCCACTGCACATTGAGAACGATGCAAATATTGAGCTAAGAGATGAATGATCGGGGCGGCCTTGGCACCCTCACAACAATGAAAGTTATGAACTCAGAGATGAACGATTTAAGAGGCCTCCACACAATGACAACGATGCAAGTATTAAACTAAGAGATGAATGATCTGGGGTACTCCGCACCATGACAATGATGCAAGTATTGAGCTAAGAGATTATTATTCTGGGCTGCATCTGCAACATAACAATGACGCAAGTATGGAACTAAGAGATGATTGAACAGGGGGGCCGCCAAAACATGACAACGCTGCAAGTATTGAACTAAGAGATGAATGATCTGGGTAGCCTCCACACCATGAAAACAATGCAAGTATTGACTTTAGGGATTAATGTTCTGGGCGGCCTCGGCACCTTGACAAAGATGCAAGTATTTAACTAAGAGATGAATGATCTGGGCGTCCTCCGCATCATGACAACGATTTAAGTATTGAGCCAAGAGATGATCTGGGCAGCCCCCCACCATGAAAACGATGCAAGTATTGAGTCAAGAGATAAATGATCTGGGGTATTCCGAATCATGACAACGATGCAAGTATTGAACTAAGAAATTAATATTCTGGGCTTCCACGGCAACATAACAATGATGCAAGTATGAAACTAAGAGATGAATAAACTGGAGGGCCTCCGAAACAGGACAACAATGCAAGGATTGAACTAAGACATAAATGAGCTGGGCGGCCTCGGCACCATCACAACGATGCAAGTAATGAACTAAGAGAAGAATGATCTGGGCTGCCTCCTTATCATGAAAAAGATTCAAGTATTGAACTAAGATGAATGATCTGGGCGGCCTCCCCACCATCACAAAGATGCAAGCATTGAACTCAGAAAATAATGATCTGGGCAGCCTCCCACCATGAAAAAGATGCAAGTATTGAGTCAAGATTTAAATGATCTGGGGTACTTCGCACCATGACAACAATTTAAGTATTGGACTAAGAGATTAATATTCTGGGCTGCCTCTGCAACATAACAATGATGCAAGTATGGAACTAAGTGATGAATGAACTGGGCGGCCGCTGCACCATGACAATGATGCAAGTATAATAAACTAAGATGAATAATCTGGGCAGCCTCCACACCATGAAAACAATGCAAGTATTGAACTAAGACATTAAGGATCTGAGCGGCCTCCGCACCATGACAACGATGCAAGTATTGAACCAAGGTATGAATGATCTGGGCGGCCTCCCCATCATGACAACGATGTGAGTATTGAATTAAGAATGATCTGGGCGGTCTCTGCACCATGACAACAATACAAGTATTGCAGTAACAGACAAATTACCTGGACGGCCAGCGCACCATCACAACGATGCAAGTAATGAAGTAAGAGATGAATAATCTGGGCAGGCTCCTTATCATGAAAAAGAAGCAAGTACTGAACTAAGATGAATGTTCTGGGGCGCCTCTGCACCATCACAAAGATGCAAGCATTGAACTCAGAGATTAATGATCTGGGCGGCCTCTGCACTTCACAAAGATGCAAGTATTTAACTAAGAGATGAATGATTTGGGCGTCCTCCGAATCATGACAACGATTTAAGTATTGAGCCAAGAGATGAATGATCTGGGCAGCCTCCCACCATGAAAACGATGCAAGTATTGAAACAAGAGATGCATATTCTGGGCTTCCTCGGCAACATAACAATGATGCAAGTATGGAACTAAGAGATGAATGAACTGGGGTGCCACCGAACCATGACAACAATGCAAGTATTGCATTAAGAGAGGAATGTTCCGGATGGACTCTGCAACATGAAAAGTGTGCAAGTATTCAACTGGGAAATAAATGATCTTGGGGGCCTCCGTACCGTGAAAATGATGCAAGTATTGAGCCACATGATGAATGTTCTGGGCGACCTCCGCACAGCGAAAATGATACATGTATTGAACCAAGAGATTAATGATCAGGGCGGCCTCCGCACCATGACAACGATGCAAGTATTGAACCAAGGTATGAATGATCTGGGCGCCCTCCACATCATGACAACGATGCAAGTATTGAATTAAGAATTATCTGGGTGATCTCTGCACCATGACAACTATACAAGTATTGAAGTAAGAGACAAATTACCTAGACGGCCAGCGCACCATCACAACGATGCAAGTAATGAACAAAGAGATGAATGATCTGGCCGGCATCTGCACTATGACAACGATGCAAATATTGAACTAAGAGATGAATGATCGGGGCGGCCTTGGCAGCCTCACAACAATGCAAGTTATGAACTCATAGATGAACGATCTAAGAGGCCTCCACACAATGACAACGATGCAAGTATTGAACTAAGAAATGAATGATCTGGGGTACTCCGCACCATGACAATGATGTAAGTATTGAGCTAAGAGATGAATATTCTGGGCTGCATCTGCAACATAACAATGACGCAAGTATGGAACTAAGAGATGAATGAACAGGGGGGCCTCCAAAACATGACAACGTTGCTAGTATTGAACTAAGAGATGAATGATCTGGGCGGACTCTGCACCCTAAACAATGATGTAAGTAAAAAACTAAGATGAATGATCTGGGCTGCCTCCGCACCATGACCATGATGCAAGTATTGAACTCAGAGATCTAAGCGGCCTCTGCAACATGAAGTGTGCAAGTATTCAATTGGGAGATAAATGATCTGGGGGGCCTCCGTACCATGAAAATGAGGAAAGTATTGAGCCACAAGATGAATATTCTGGGCGACCTCCGCACAGCGACAATGATGCATGTATTGAACAAAGAGATTAATGATCAGGGCGGCCTCCGGACCATGACAACTATGAAAGTATTGAATTAAAAATGATCTGGGCGGTCTTTGCACCATGACAACAATATAAGTATTGAAGTACGAGACAAATTACATGGACGGCCTGCGCACCATCACAACGATGCAAGTAATGAACTAAGAGATGAATGATCTGGGTGCCCTCCGCAGCATAACAAAGATGCAAGTATTGAACTAAGAGATTAATAATCTGGGCTGCCTCCTTATCATGAAAAATATTCAAGTATTGAACTAAGATGAATGATCTGGGCGGCCTCTGCACCATCACAAAGATGCAAGCATTGAACTCAGAGATTAATGATCTGGGCAGCCTCCCACCATTGAAAAGATGCAAGTATTGAGTCAAGAGTTAAATTATCTGGGGTACTTCGCACCTTGACAACGATTTAAGTATTGGACTAAGAGATGAATATTCTGGGCTGCCTCTGCAACTTAACAATGATGCAAGTATTGAACTAAGTGATGAATGAACTGGACGGCCTCTGCACTATGACAACGATGCAAGTATTAAACTAAGATGAATAATCTGGGTTGCCTACGCACCATGACAATGATGCAAGTATTGAACCAAGGTATGAATGATCTGGGCGGCCTCCACATCATGACAACAATGTAAGTATTGAATTAAAAATGATCTGGGCGGTCTTTGCACCATGACAACAATACAAGTATTGAAGTAAGAGACAAATTACCTGGACGGCCAGCGCACCATCACAACGATGCAAGTAATGAACAAAGAGATGAATGATCTGGCTGGCCTCTGCACCATGACAACGATGCAAGTATTGAACTAAGAGATGAAGGTTCCGGGCGGCCACTGTACATTGAGAATGATGCAAATATTGAGCTAAGAGATGAATGATCGGGGCGGCCTTGGCACCCTCACAACAATGCAAGTTATGAACTCAGAGATGAACGATCTAAGAGGCCTCCACACAATGACAACGATGCAAGTATTAAACTAAGAGATGAATGATCTGGGGTACTCCGCACCATGACAATGATGCAAGTATTGAGCTAAGAGATTAATATTCTGGGCTGCATCTGCAACATAACAATGACGGAAGTATGGAACTAAGAGATGAATGAACAGGGGGGCCGCCAAAACATGACAACGCTGCAAGTATTGAACTAAGAGATGAATGATCTGGGCGGCCTCTGCACCATCACAACAATGCAAGTAATAAACTAAAATGAATGATCTGGGCTGCCTCTGCAACATGAAGTGTGCAAGTATTCAATTGGGAGATTAATGATCTGGGGGGGCCTTCGTACCATGAAAATGAGGAAAGTATTGAGCCACAAGATGATTTTTCTGGGCGACCTCCGCACTGCGACAATGATGCATGTATTGAACCAAGAGATTATTGATCAGGGCGGCCTCCGGACCATGACAACGATGAAAGTATTGAATTAAAAATGATCTGGGTGGTCTTTGCACCATGACACAATACAAGTATTGAAGTATGAAAAAAATTACCTGGACGGCCTGCGCAGCATCACAACGATGCAAGTAATGAACTAAGAGATGAATGATTTGAGCGTCCTCCGAATCAGGACAACGATTCAAGTATTCAGCCAAGAGATGAATGATCTGGGCAGCCTCCCACCATGAAAACGATGCAAGTATTGAATTAAAAATGATCTGGGCGGTCTTTGCACCATGACAACAATACAAGTATTGAAGTACGAGACAAATTACCTGGACGGCCTGCGCACCATCACAACGATGCAAGTAATGAACAAAGAGATGAATGATCTGGCCGGCATCTGCACTATGACAACGATGCAAATATTGAACTAAGAGATGAATGATCGGGGCGGCCTTGGCAGCCTCACAACAATGCAAGTTATGAACTCATAGATGAACGATCTAAGAGGCCTCCACACAATGACAACAATGCAAGTATTGAACTAAGAAATGAATGATCTGGGGTACTCCGCACCATGACAATGATGTAAGTATTGAGCTAAGAGATGAATATTCTGGGCTGCATCTGCAACATAACAATGATGCAAGTATGGAACTAAGAGATGAATGAACAGGGGGGCCTCCAAAACATGACAACGTTGCAAGTATTGAACTAAGAGATGAATGATCTGGGCGGACTCTGCACCCTAAACAATGATGTAAGTAAAAAACTAAGAAGAATGATCTGGGCTGCCTCCGCACCATGACCATGATGCAAGTATTGAACTCAGAGATCTAAGCGGCCTCTGCAACATGAAGTGTGCAAGTATTCAATTGGGAGATAAATGATCTGGGGGGCCTCCGTACCATGAAAATGAGGAAAGTATTGAGCCACAAGATGAATATTCTGGGCGACCTCCGCACAGCGACAATGATGCATGTATTGAACAAAGAGATTAATGATCAGGGCGGCCTCCGGACCATGACAACTATGAAAGTATTGAATTAAAAATGATCTGGGCGGTCTTTGCACCATGACAACAATATAAGTATTGAAGTACGAGACAAATTACATGGACGGCCTGCGCACCATCACAACGATGCAAGTAATGAACTAAGAGATGAATGATCTGGGTGCCCTCCGCAGCATAACAAAGATGCAAGTATTGAACTAAGAGATTAATAATCTGGGCTGCCTCCTTATCATGAAAAATATTCAAGTATTGAACTAAGATGAATGATCTGGGCGGCCTCTGCACCATCACAAAGATGCAAGCATTGAACTCAGAGATTAATGATCTGGGCAGCCTCCCACCATTAAACAGATGCAAGTATTGAGTCAAGAGTTAAATTATCTGGGGTACTTCGCACCTTGACAACGATTTAAGTATTGGACTAAGAGATGAATATTCTGGGCTGCCTCTGCAACTTAACAATGATGCAAGTATGGAACTAAGTGATGAATGAACTGGACGGCCTCTGCACTATGACAACGATGCAAGTATTAAACTAAGATGAATAATCTGGGTTGCCTACGCACCATGACAATGATGCAAGTATTGAACTCAGAAACAAATTATCTGGGCAGCCTCCACACCATGAAAACAATGCAAGTATTGAACCAAGGTATGAATGATCTGGGCGGCCTCCACATCATGACAACGATGTAAGTATTGAATTAAAAATGATCTGGGCGGTCTTTGCACCATGACAACAATACAAGTATTGAAGTAAGAGACAAATTACCTGGACGGCCAGCGCACCATCACAACGATGCAAGTAATGAACAAAGAGATGAATGATCTGGCTGGCCTCTGCACCATGACAACGATGCAAGTATTGAACTAAGAGATGAAGGTTCCGGGCGGCCACTGTACATTGAGAATGATGCAAATATTGAGCTAAGAGATGAATGATCGGGGCGGCCTTGGCACCCTCACAACAATGCAAGTTATGAACTCAGAGATGAACGATCTAAGAGGCCTCCACACAATGACAACGATGCAAGTATTAAACTAAGAGATGAATGATCTGGGGTACTCCGCACCATGACAATGATGCAAGTATTGAGCTAAGAGATTAATATTCTGGGCTGCATCTGCAACATAACAATGACGGAAGTATGGAACTAAGAGATGAATGAACAGGGGGGCCGCCAAAACATGACAACGCTGCAAGTATTGAACTAAGAGATGAATGATCTGGGCGGCCTCTGCACCATCACAACAATGCAAGTAATAAACTAAAATGAATGATCTGGGCTGCCTCTGCAACATGAAGTGTGCAAGTATTCAATTGGGAGATTAATGATCTGGGGGGGCCTTCGTACCATGAAAATGAGGAAAGTATTGAGCCACAAGATGATTTTTCTGGGCGACCTCCGCACTGCGACAATGATGCATGTATTGAACCAAGAGATTATTGATCAGGGCGGCCTCCGGACCATGACAACGATGAAAGTATTGAATTAAAAATGATCTGGGTGGTCTTTGCACCATGACACAATACAAGTATTGAAGTATGAAAAAAATTACCTGGACGGCCTGCGCACCATCACAACGATGCAAGTAATGAACTAAGAGATGAATGATTTGAGCGTCCTCCGAATCAGGACAACGATTCAAGTATTCAGCCAAGAGATGAATGATCTGGGCAGCCTCCCACCATGAAAACGATGCAAGTATTGAATTAAAAATGATCTGGGCGGTCTTTGCACCATGACAACAATACAAGTATTGAAGTACGAGACAAATTACCTGGACGGCCTGCGCACCATCACAACGATGCAAGTAATGAACTAATAGATGAATGATCTGGGTGCCCTGCGCACCATAACAAAGATGCAATTATTGAACTAAGAGATGAATAATCTGGGCAGCCTCCTTATCATGAAAAAGATGCAAGTATTGAACTAAGATGAATGATCTGGGTGGCCTCCCCACCATCACAAAGATGCAAGCATTGAACTCGGAGATGAATGATCTGGGCGGCCTCGGCACCTTGACAAAGATGCAAGTATTTAACTAAGAGATGTATGTTACGGGCGGCCACTGTACATTGAGAACGATGCAAATATTGAACTAAGAGATGAATGATCGGGGCGGCCTTGGCACTCTCACAACAATGCAAGTTATGAACTCAGAGATGAACGATCTAAGAGGCCTCCACACAATGACAACGATGCAAGTATTGAACTAAGAGATGAATATTCTGGGCTGCATCTGCAACATAACAATGACGCAAGTATGGAACTAAGAGATGAATGAACAGGGGGGCCTCAAAAACATGACAACGTTGCAAGTATTGAACTAAGAGATGAATGAGCTGGGCTGCCTCCTTATCATGAAAAAGATTCAAGTGTTGAACTAAGATGAATGATCTGGGCGGCCTCCCCACCATCACAAAGATGCAAGCATTGAATTTAGAGAATAATGATCTGGGCAGCGTCCCACCATGAAAAAGATGCAAGTATTGAGTCAAGAGTTAAATGATCTGGGGTACTTCGCACCATGACAACGATTTAAGTATTGGACTAAGACATTAATATTCTGGGCTGCCTCTGCAACATAACAATGATGCAAGTTTTGAACTAAGTGATGAATGAACTGGGCGGCCTCTGCACCATGACAATGATGCAAGTATATTAAACTAAGATGAATAATCTGGGCAGCCTCCACACCATGAAAACAATGCAAGTATTGAACTAAGAGATTAATGATCTGAGCGGCCTCCGCACCATGACAACGATGCAAGTATTGAACCAAGGTATGAATGATCTGGGGGGCCTCCCCATCATGACAAGGATGAGAGTATTGAATTAAGAATGATCTGGGCGGTCTCTGCACCATGACAACAATACAAGGATTGAAGTAACAGACAAATTACCTGGACGGCCAGCACACCATCACAACGATGCAAGTAATGAACTAAGACATGAATAATCTGGGCAGCCTCCTTATCATGAAAAAGATGCAAGTATTGAACTAAGATGAATGTTCTGGGTGGCCTCTGCACCATCACAAAGATGCAAGCATTGAACTCAGAAATGAATGATCTGGGCGGCCTCGGCACTTTGACAAAGATGCAAGTATTTAACTAAGAGATGAATGATTTGGGCGTCCTCCGAATCATGACAACGATTTAAGTATTGAGCCAAGAGATGAATGTTCTGGGCAGCCTCCCACCATGAAAACGATGCAAGTATTGAACCAAGAGATGCATATTCTGGGCTTCCTCGGCAATATAACAATGATGCAAGTATGGAACTAAGAGATGAATGAACTGGGGTGCCTCCGAACCATGACAACAATGCAAGTATTGCACTAAGAGATGAATGTTCCGGACTGACTCTGCAACATGAAAAGTGCAAGTTTTCAACTGGGAGATAAATGATCTGGGGGGCCTCCATACCATGAAAATGGTGCAAGTATTGAGCCACAAGATGAATGTTCTGGGCGACCTCCGCACAGCGACAATGATGCATGTATTGAACCAAGAGAATATTGATCAGGGCGGGGCGGCCTATGCACCATGACAACGATGCAAGTATTGAACCAAGGTATGAATGATCTGGGCGACCTCCACATCATGACAACGATGCAAGTATTGAATTAAGAATGATCTGGGTGATCTCTGCACCATGACAACAATACAAGTATTGACGTAAGAGACAAATTATCTGGGCGGCCTCCACACCATAACAACAATGCAAGTATTGACCTTAGGGATGAATGTTCTGGACGGCCTGCGCACTATCACAACGATGCAAGTAATGAACTAAGAGATGAATGATCTGGGTGCCCTCCACACCATAACAAAGATGCAAGTATTGAACTAAGAGTTGAATAATCTGGGCGGCCTCCTTATCATGAAAAAGATTTAAGTATTGAACTAAGATGAATGATCTGGGCGGCCTCCCCACCATCACAAAGATGCAAGCTTTGAACTTAGAGATTAATGATCTGGGCAGCCTCCCACCATGAAAAAAATGCAAGTAATGAGTCAAGAGTTAAATGATCTGGGGTACTTCGCACCATAACAACGATTTAAGTATTGGACTAAGAGATTAATATTCTGGGCTGCCTCTGCAATATAACAATGATGCAAGTATGGAACTAAGTGATGAATGAACTAGGCGGCCTCTGCACTATGACAACGATGCAAGTATTAAACTAAATTGAATAATCTGGGTTGCCTCCGCACCATGACAATGATGCAAGTATTGAACTCAGAAACAAATTATCTGGGCAGCCTCCACACCATGAAAACAATGCAAGTATTGAACCAAGGTATGAATGATCTGGACGGCCTCCGCATCATGACAACGATGAAAGTATTGAATTAAGAATGATCTGGTCTCTGCACCATGACAACAATACAAGTATTGAAGCAAGAGACAAATTACTTGGACGGCCTGCGCACCATCAAAACGATGCAAGTATTGAACTCAAAGATAAATGATCTGGCCGCCTCGGCACCATGAAAAATATGCAAGTATTGAGTCAAGAGTTAAATGATCTGGGGTACTCCGCACCATGACAACGATGCAAGTATTGAACTAAGAGATGAATATTCTGGGCTGCCTCTGCAACATAACAATAATGCAAGTATTGAACTAAGAGATGAATGATCTGGGCAGCCTCCACACCATGAAAACAATGCAAGTATTGACTTTAGGGATTAATGTTCTGGGCGGCCTCGGCACCTTGACAAAGATGCAAGTATTTAACTAAGAGATGAATGATCTGGGCGTCCTCCGCATCATGACAACGATTTAAGTATTGAGCCAAGAGATGATCTGGGCAGCCCCCCACCATGAAAATGATGCAAGTATTGAGTCAAGAGATAAATGATCTGGGGTATTCCGATTCATGACAACGATGCAAGTATTGAACTAAGAAATTAATATTCTGGGCTTCCACGGCAACATAACAATGATGCAAGTATGAAACTAAGAGATGAATAAACTGGAGGGCCTCCGAAACAGGACAACAATGCAAAGATTGAACTAAGACATAAATGAGCTGGGCGGCCTCGGCACCATCACAACGATGCAAGTAATGAACTAAGAGAAGAATGATCTGAGCTGCCTCCTTATCATGAAAAAGATTCAAGTATTGAACTAAGATGAATGATCTGGGCGGCCTCCCCACCATCACAAAGATGCAAGTATTGAACTAAGAGAATAATGATCTGGGCAGCCTCCCACCATGAAATAGATGCAAGTATTGAGCCAAGAGTTAAATGATCTGGGGTACCTCGCACCATGACAACGATTTAAGTATTGGACTAAGAGATTAATATTCTGGGCTGCCTCTGCAACATAACAATGATGCAAGTATGGAACTAAGTGATGAATGAACTGGGCGGCCGCTGCACCATGACAATGATGCAAGTATATTAAACTAAGATGAATAATCTGGGCAGCCTCCACACCATGAAAACAATGCAAGTATTGAACTAAGAGATTAAGGATCTGAGCGGCCTCCGCACCATGACAACGATGCAAGTATTGAACCAAGGTATGAATGATCTGGGCGGCCTCCCCATCATGACAACGATGTGAGTATTGAATTAAGAATGATCTGGGCGGTCTCTGCACCATGACAACAATACAAGTATTGAAGTAACAGACAAATTACCTGGACGGCCAGCGCACCATCACAACGATGCAAGTAATGAACTAAGAGATGAATAATCTGGGCAGCCTCCTTATCATGAAAAAGATGCAAGTATTGAACTAAGATGAATGTTCTGGGTGGCCTCTGCACCATCACAAAGATGCAAGCATTGAACTCAGAAATGAATGATCTGGGCGGCCTCGGCACTTTGACAAAGATGCAAGTATTTAACTAAGAGATGAATGATTTGGGCGTCCTCCGAATCATGACAACGATTTAAGTATTGAGCCAAGAGATGAATGATCTGGGCAGCCTCCCACCATGAAAACGATGCAAGTATTGAAACAAGAGATGCATATTCTGGGCTTCCTCGGCAACATAACAATGATGCAAGTATGGAACTAAGAGATGAATGAACTGGGGTGCCACCGAACCATGACAACAATGCAAGTATTTCATTAAGAGATGAATGTTCCGGACGGACTCTGCAACATGAAAAGTGTGCAAGTATTCAACTGGGAGATAAATGATCTTGGGGGCCTCCGTACCGTGAAAATGATGCAAGTATTGAGCCACATGATGAATGTTCTGGGCGACCACTGCACAGCGACAATGATACATGTATTGAACCAAGAGATTAATGATCAGGGCGGCCTCCGCACCATGACAACGATGCAAGTATTGAACCAAGGTATGAATGATCTGGGCGCCCTCCACATCATGACAACGATGCAAGTATTGAATTAAGAATTATCTGGGTGATCTCTGCACCATGACAACTATACAAGTATTGAAGTAAGAGACAAATTACCTAGACGGCCAGCGCACCATCACAACGATGCAAGTAATGAACAAAGAGATGAATGATCTGGCCGGCATCTGCACTATGACAACGATGCAAGTTTTGAACTAAGAGATGATTGTTCCGGGCGGCCACTGTACATTGAGAACGATGCAAATATTGAACTAAGAGATGAATGATCGGGGTGGCCTTGGCACCCTCACAACAATGCAAGTTATGAACTCATAGATGAACGATCTAAGAGGCCTCCACACAATGACAACGATGCAAGTATTGAACTAAGAAATAAATGATCTGGGGTACTCCGCACCATGACAATGATGCAAGTATTGAGCTAAGAGATGAATATTCTGGGCTGCATCTGCAACATAACAATGAGGCAAGTATGGAACTAAGAGATGAATGAACAGGGGGGCCTCCAAAACATGACAACGTTGCAAGTATTGAACTAAGAGATGAATGATCTGGGCGGACTCTGCACCCTAAACAATGATGTAAGTAAAAAACTAAGATGAATGATCTGGGCTGCCTCCACACCATGACCATGATGCAAGTATTGAACTCAGATCTAAGCGACCTCTGCAACATGAAGTGTGCAAGTATTCAATTGGGAGATAAATGATCTGGGGGACCTCCGTACCATGAAAATTAGGAAAGTATTGAGCCACAAGATGAATATTCTGGGCGACCTCCGCACAGCGACAATGATGCATGTATTGAACAAAGAGATTAATGATCAGGGCGGCCTCCGGACCATGACAACTATGAAAGTATTGTATTAAAAATGATCTGGGCGGTCTTTGCACCATGACAACAATATAAGTATTGAAGTACGCGACAAATAACATGGACGGCCTGCGCACCATCACAACGATGCAAGTAATGAACTAAGAGATGAATGATCTGAGTGCCCTCCGCACAATAACAAAGATGCAAGTATTGAACTAAGAGATGAATAATCTGGGCTGCCTCCTTATCATGAAAAATATTCAAGTATTGAACTAAGATGAATGATCTGGGCGGCCTCCCCACCATTAAAAAGATGCAAGTATTTAGTCAAGAGTTAAATTATCTGGGGTACTTCGCACCTTGATAACGATTAAAGTATTGGACTAAGAGATGAATATTCTGGGCTGCCTCTGCAACATAACAATGATGCAAGTATGGAACTAAGTGATGAATGAACTGGACGGCCTCTGCACTATGACAACGATGCAAGTATTAAACTAAGATGAATAATCTGGGTTGCCTACGCACCATGACAATGATGCAAGTATTGAACTCAGAAACAAATTATCTGGGCAGCCTCCACACCATGAAAACAATGCAAGTATTGAACCAAGGTATGAATGATCTGGGCGGCCTCCGCATCATGACAATGATGAAAGTATTGAATTAAGAATGATCTGGGCGGTCTCTGCACCATGACAGCAATACAAGTATTGAAGTAAGAGACAAATTACCTGGACGGCCAGCTCACCATCACAACGATGCAAGTAATGAACAAAGAGATGAATGATCTGGCCGGCCTCTGCACCATGACAACGATGCAAGTATTGAACTAAGAGATGAAGGTTCCGGGCGGCCACTGTACATTGAGAACGATGCAAATATTGAGCTAAGAGATGAATGATCGGGGCGGCCTTGGCACCCTCACAACAATGAAAGTTATGAACTCAGAGATGAACGATTTAAGAGGCCTCCACACAATGACAACGATGCAAGTATTAAACTAAGAGATGAATGATCTGGGGTACTCCGCATCATGACAATGATGCAAGTATTGAGCTAAGAGATTAATATTCTGGGCTGCATCTGCAACATAACAATGACGCAAGTATGGAACTAAGAGATGAATGAACAGGGGGGCCGCCTAAACATGACAACGCTGCAAGTATTGAACTAAGAGATGAATGATCTGGGCTGCCTCTGCACCATGACAATGATGCAAGTATTGAACTCAGAGATGAATGATCTGGGCGGCCTCTGCAACATGAAGTGTGCAAGTATTCAATTGGGAGATTAATGATCTGGGGGGCCTCCTTACCATGAAAATGAGGAAAGTATTGAGCCACAAGATGAATGTTCTGGGCGACCTCCGCACTGCGACAATGATGCATGTATTGAACCAAGAGATTATTGATCAGGGCGGCCTCCGGACCATGACAACGATGAAAGTATTGAATTAAAAATGATCTGGGTGGTCTTTGCACCATGACACAATACAAGTATTGAAGTATGAAAAAAATTACCTGGACGGCCTGCGCACCATCACAACGATGCAAGTAATGAACTAAGAGATGAATGATCTGGGTGCCCTCCGCACCATAACAAAGATGCAAGTATTGAACTAAGAGATGAATAATCTGGGCAGCCTCCTTATCATGAAAAAGATGCAAGTATTGAACGCAGATGAATGATCTGGGTGGCCATCACAAAGATGCAAGCATTGAACTCAGAGATGAATGATCTGGGCGGCCTCGGCACCTTGACAAAGATGCAAGTATTTAACTAAGAGATGAATGATTTGAGCGTCCTCCGAATTAGGACAACGATTCAAGTATTGAGCCAAGAGATAAATGATCTGGGCAGCCTCCCACCATGAAACCGATGCAAGTATTGAATTAAAAATGATCTGGGCGGTCTTTGCACCATGACAACAATACAAGTATTGAAGTACGAGACAAATTACCTGGAAGGCCTGCGCACCATCACAACGATGCAAGTAATGAACTAATAGATGAATGATCTGGGTGCCCTGCGCACCATAACAAAGATGCAATTATTGAACTAAGAGATGAATAATCTGGGCAGCCTCCTTATCATGAAAAAGATGCAAGTATTGAACTAAGATGAATGATCTGGGTGGCCTCTGCACCATCACAAAGATGCAAGCATTGAACTCAGAGATGAATGATCTGGGCGGCCTCGGCACCTTGACAAAGATGCAAGTATTTAACTAAGAGATGTATGTTACGGGCGGCCTTGGCACTCTCACAACAATGCAAGTTATGAACTCAGAGATGAACAATCTAAGAGGCCTCCACACAATGACAACGATGCAAGTATTGAACTAAGAGATGAATGATCTGGGGTACTCCGCACCATGACAATGATGCAAGTATTGAGCTAAGAGATGAATATTCTGGGCTGCATCTGCAACATAACAATGACGCAAGTATGGAACTGAGAGATGAATGAACAGGGGGGCCTCCAAAACATGACAACGTGTCAAGTATTGAACTAAGAGATGAATGATCTGGGCGGCCTCTGCACCATGACAACGATGCAAGTAAAAAACTAAGATGAATGATCTGGGCTGCCTCCGCACCATGACAATTATGCAAGTATTGAACTCAGAGATGAATGAGCTGGGCGGCCTCTGCAACATGAAGTGTGCAAGTATTCAATTGGGAGATAAATGATCTGGGGGGCCTCTGTACCATGAAAATGAGGAAAGTATTGAGCCACAAGATGAATGTTCTGGGCGACCTCCGCACAGCGACAATAATGCATGTATTGAACCAAGAGATTATTGATCAGGGCGGCCTCCGGACCATGACAACGATGAAAGTATTGAATTAAAAATGATCTTGGCGGTCTTTGCACCATGACAACAATACAAGTATTGAAGTACGAGACAAATTACCTGGGCAGCCTGCGCACCATCACAACGATGCAAGTAATGAACTAATAGATGAATGATCTGGGTGCCCTCCGCACCATAACAAAGATGCAAGTATTGAACTAAGAGATGAATGATCTGGGGTACTCCGCACCATGACAATGATGCAATTATTGAACTAAGAGATAAATAATCTGGGCAACATCTGCAACATAACAATGACGCAAGTATGGAACTAAGAGATGAATGAACAGGGGGGCCTCCAAAACATGACAACGTTGCAAGTATTGAACTAAGAGATGAATGATCTGGGCGGCCTCTGCACCATGACAACGATGCAAGTAAAACAAGCACTGGCGTTGCCAATAGGTCTCGCATTAATTAAGTTTGAACAATTGGCATTGCTAAATATTGCAACACCAATTGCAACAAAAGTCTATAAATTGTAGGCCAAAAACAATTTGTATTTATTTTTGTAGCAATTGTGCCATGCTGCGCTTTAGATGAATATGTTCAAAAGTAAAGAGTGCCATGCTGCGATTGCTACAATAGTTAATTATCGATGCGTTAACAATTGATGTGTGCACTGATGGCTGGTGGTGTGTGTGCCTGTAGAAATTGTGCACTGCCGGCTGGTGGTGTGTGTGCCTGGTGGAAGTGTGCACTGACGGCTGGTCACCTTGTGCTGTATGGCCTGCATCTGTTATGACTTATACCCGAATGCGTTACTACACAGGCCTACAGAATGGCGCTGTTGCCTATGGTTTTTTTTATTGACCAATCTAAGATGGGCATTACTAAGATCGTAAATTTCAATAATGCAAAAAATAAAAACTTAAGAGAATGAAAGCACTTTTCTTGTGGCAGAGCACATGGTAGCAAATGACAGCTGCCAAGCAAGACCTCAAAAAAATCTGCAATGTTCACAATTAGTAACAGAGCAATGGGGAGTGCGGAATAAAAAACAAGCAGTGCTGTCAGCTCCAGCTGCCATTAAGTCCACCGCATCCCACGTAGACGCAGCCATATTTGAGGGAGAGAGGTAGAGGGAGAGAGAGAGGTAGAGGGAGAGAGGGAGAGGGAGAGAGGTAGAGGGAGAGAGGTAGAGAGAGAGAGGTAGAGGGAGAGAGGTAGAGGGAGAGGGAGAGAGGTAGAGGGAGAGAGGGAGAGGTAGAGAGAGAGGTAGAGAGGGAGAGGTGGAGGGAGAGAGGTGGAGGGAGAGAGGTGGAGGGAGAGGTGGAGGGAGAGAGGGAGAGAGGTGGAGGTAGAGAGGTGAAGGTAGAGAGGTGGAGACGTGGAGGTAGAGAGGTGGAGGTAGAGGGGGGTGTAGAGGTAGGTGTAGAGAGGTAGAGAGAGAGAGAGAGGTGGTGGTAGAGAGGTGGAGGTAGAGAGGAGGAGGGAGAGAGGTGGAGGGAGAGAAGTGGAGGGAGAGAGGTGGAGGGAGAGAGGTAGAGAGAGGTGGAGAGAGAGAGGTGGAGAGAGAGGTGGAGAGAGAGAAGTAGAGAGAGAGAGGTAGAGAGAGAGAGGTAGAGAGGTGTAGAGAGGTAGGGAGGTAGAGAGATGGAGGTAGAGAGGTGGAGGTAGAGAGGTGGAGTCAGAGAGAGGTAGATAGAGAGAGGTGTAGAGAGGTAGAGAGAGAGAGAGAGGTAGCGAGAGAGAGGTAGAGAGAGAGAGGTAGAGAGAGAGGTAGAGAGAGAGAGACAGAGTTAGAGAGTGAGGTAGAGAGAGAGGTAGAGAAAGAGGTAGAGACTAGAGAGAGGTAGAGAGAGAGAGTGAGAGAGATAGAGAGAGAGGTAGCGAGAGAGGCAGAGAGAGAATAAAACTTAGGATGAAATAAAATCCTACATTGTCTTGAGGAGGAAAAAACTATGTAGCCTGAAGAACGGGGCCACGAGAGACCAGGAACCTGAAAACGTGTGAGTCTTGACTTAGCCAGAAAGTAAAGTACTTCGGCCTCGTGGAGTTTAGGATGCCAAAACAGATTTTTTGTGAGAAACTGAAATTGGGTGCCATTTATTTGACTTATGAAACTGTAAAACCAGAGGTCTTGGATTTGCCCAATGAGCAATAAATACTCAACAAGCCTCTAGTTCTCTTGCAATCAGACCCTTAGTGGCCGAAATGTTGCATAGTGGCGGGGAGACAGAGCTGCATGGAAGGAGCATCAGGTGTCCCAGATGTAGCCTCATTTGTACTGTATCCATCATCCCGTCTCCAGACGGAGGAGTGAATCACATTGTGCTCCAGATGAGTCAGAGCTGAGCAACAGCTGTGCATCAGCATCCAGTCAGACAGACAGGCGTGAAACAGCATACAATGGAGTAAGCGGACAAACAAGATACTCTAGTTTATGTGGAAAGGATGAGCTGTAGAGACTTCCATCTAGCGCCCTAAAGGCCTTCCTGTGGTGCACACAATGAAAAACAGACTATGGCGGATGCTATTCAGAAGGGTGGAAACCAGATTGGTTGACACTTTCCAAAGAATGAGGGAGGGGTGTTGCGCGGGAACCTTTCATTCTTTAAGCCTTTGAACATCCAGCGCACAATAACTTTCCAGTGGAAACAAACCCACACACTAGTCCACCACGGTGAAAAGGAATGGATGAGTGACATGGGGATATATTAGGTTCACCCGAAGGCGGTCAGAGGTGTGTAAAGCGCGGAGGATTTGTGGTCCTTTGTGAATGGTAGGCTAACCAGAGGGTGGTCAGTTAGAGGACTTGAATGCTCACCGTGTATTTAAGAGCACTAGTCAACGAGTAATGAAATACAAGCATATGAACAATCTGCAACAAAATTTGCCCCAAATGTACAGCAGGATCCGGAAAAAAAAATGTTATAAATTTTTTATAAAAAAAAAAAGAATTTAATCCTGCCACTCTTGTTATCCACGACGGGAAAAGATTTATGAACAGGCAATTCAGAGAAGAGCTACAAATGAAACACCCTTTAGAAGGTAATATGGCCCCGAGAGGGCACTCCCTGCTGTCAGTGTTCAACAAGCGCCAATTAGAGGCCAACACTGGAGTGCCCCAGAGATGTCACAATGCGTGGACTTACGCACACAGAACAGTGTCCAAGGACCAGGATGCCACACCACATTCATAGACATGAAAGGAACCTGCAGCAAAAAGACCTTCAATATATACTTCAATGTGTGCTCCCCTCAACACTCAAGCGACTTAGAGAAGGGCTGCTCCACAGGGTAGTTTGTTGTGAGATGAACTGGAGGCTAAGCTTTGAAACCTACAAGCGAATAGAGGCCCATGGCTCTGAAAGGCTAAATACTCGAAGTCCGCGTGCAGTCTTGGAGGTGCCCCAAGGGGAGTGAATGAAGACTGGGCTAACCTCACTTCCAAGCACACAGGCTTGGCATGCGTGCGTCACTGGGGCAGTGCACGAGCAGGTGACAGGACTAAATGATCTATGAAAACAAGGCACACAGCATCCGCACTGCACAAGCTGGATGGGAAGTTGCACAACAGCTCCTGTGCAACAGTACCCCCCAGGAGTCCATTGAATATTGTCCGAAAGCAAAACTCAAGGCTTAACAGGCATCTGGTTCACAAACATCTCACACGGAAATGATTAAAAAGCACAACTGCAAAGGCAATGAAAGCAGTGCGCGAGACAGGGTATTTGTTGATTAGAACAATTTATTGCCAACCAAAATACTGCAAAGGTAATTGGCACCGCTTTATGGATTGCATGGGAGCTGGGCAGGGACCCCATTGACTAATGTCTAGATGAAACCAGCCATGAATAATTAGGGGAGGAGAAGCCGCAGAGCACACGCTGGGAGAAGCCCTTTGATGTGGTGGCGGCCGTGAAAAAATGCAATTAGGAGGAAGGGAGGGAGGCTGATGCGCGTGCTTGTTTGGTCACGTGATTCACGTGAAATCAAAGAAAACCGCACAAAAAAACCTGTGGTTTCACGAGTATTTTGAGCACTTGAATTCTCGCCATTTCCCATTCCTTCGGAATGGAAAAGGCGAGACATAAAAACTAAGATGAATGATCTGGGCTGCCTCCGCACCATGACAATGATGCAAGTATGGAACTCAGCGATGAATGATCCGGGCGGCCTTTGCAACATGAAGTGTGCAAGTATTCAATTGGGAGATAAATGATCTGGGGGGCCTCCGTACCATGAAAATGAGGAATGTATTGAGCCACAAGATGAAGGTCCCGGGCGACCTCCGCACTGCGACAATGATGCAGGTATTGAACCAAGAGATTAATGATCAGGGCGGCCTCCGGACCATGACAACGATGAAAGTATTGAATTAAAAATGATCTGGGCGGTCTTTGCACCATGACAACAATACAAGTATTGAAGAAGGAGACAAATTACCTGGACGGCCTGCGCACCATCACAACGATGCAAGTAATAAACTAATAGATGAATGATTTGTCTGCCCTCCGCACCATAACAAAGATTCAAGTATTGAACTAAGAGATGAATAATCTGGGCAGCCTCCTTATCATGAAAAAGATGCAAGTATTGAACTAAGATGAATGATCTGGGTGGCCTCTGCACCATCACAAAGATGCAAGCATTGAACTCAGAGATGAATGATCTGGGCGGCCTCTGCACCTTGACAAAGATGCAAGTATTTAACTAAGAGATGAATGATTTGGGCGTCCTCCGAATCATGACAACGATTTAAGTATTGAGCCAAGAGATGAATGATCTGGGCAGCCTCCCACCATGAAAACGATGCAAGTATTGAACCAAGAGATGAATGAACTGGGGGCCTCCGAAACAAGACAATGATGCAAGGATTGAACTCAGAAACAAATTATCTTGGCAGCCTCCACACCATGAAAACAATGCAAGTATTGACTTTAGGGATGAATGTTCTGGGCGGCCTCTGCACCATGAAAACGATGCAAGTATTGAGTCAAGAGATAAATGATCTGGGGTACTCCGCACCATGACAACGATGCAAGTATTGAACTAAGAGATGAATATTCTGGGCTGCCTCTGCAACATAATGATACAAGTATGGAACTAAGAGATGAATAAACTGGGGTGCCTCTGAACCATGACAACAATGCAAGTATTGAACTAAGAGATGAATGTTCCGGACGGACTCTGCAACATGAAAAGTGTGCAAGTATTTAACTGGGGATAAATGATCTGGGGGGCCTCCGTACCATGAAAATGATGCAATTATTGAGCCACAAGATGAACGTTCTGGGCGACCTCCGCACAGCGACAATGATACATGTATTGAACCAAGAGATTAATGATCAGGGCGGCCTCCGCACCATGACAACGATGCAAGTATTGAATTAAGAATGATCTGGGCGGTCTCTGCACCATGACAACAATATAAGTATTGAAGTAAGAGACAAATTACCTGGACGGCCAGCGCACCATCACAACTATGCAAGTAATGAACAAAGAGATGAATGATCTGGCCGGCCTCTGCACCATGACAACGATGCAAGTATTTAACTAAGAGATGAATGTTCCGGGCGGCCACTGTACATTGAGAACGATGAAAATATTGAACTAAGAGATGAATGATTGGGGCGGCCTTGGCACCCTCACAACAATGCAAGTTATGAACTCAGAGATGAACGATCTAAGAGGCCTCCACACAATGACAACGATGCAAGCATTGAACTAAGAGATGAATGATCTGGGATACTCCGCACCATGACAATGATGCAAGTATTGAGTTAAGATATGAATATTCTGGGCTGCATCTGCAACATAACAATGACGCAAGTATGGAACTAAGAGATGAATGAACAGGGGGGCCTCTAAAACATGACAACGTTGCAAGTATTGAACTAAGAGATGAATGATCTGGGCGGCCTCTGCACCATGACAACGATAAGTAAAAAACTAAGATGAATGATCTGGGCTGCCTCCGCACCATGAGAATGATGCAAGTATTGCACTCAGAGATGAATGATCTGGGCGGCCTCTGCAACATGAAGTGTGCAAGTATTCAATTAGGAGATAAATGATCTGGGGGGCCTCTGTACCATGAAAATGAGGAAAGTATTGAGCCACAAGATGATTGTTCTGGGCGACCTCCGCACAGCGACAATGATGCATGTATTGAACCAAGAGATTATTGATCAGGGCGGCCTCCGGCCCATGACAACGATGAAAGTATTGAATTAAAAATTATCTGGGTGGTCTTTGCACCATGACACAATAGAAGTATTGAAGTATGAGACAAATTACCTGGACGGCCTGCGCACCATGACAACGATGCAAGTATTGAACTAAGAGATGAATGATCAGGGCGGCCTTCACACCATGACAACAATGCAAGTATTGAACTAAGATGGTTGCTCTGGGCAGCCTCCGCACCATAACAACAATGCATGTATTGACCTAAGAGATAAATGATCCCGGCGGTCTCCGCACCATGACAAAGATGCAAGTATTGAACTAAGAGATGAATGATATTGGCTGCCTCCGCACCATGACAACAATGCAAGTATTGACCTAAGAGATAAATGATCTCGGCGGTCTCAGCACCATGACAAAGATGCAAGTATTGAACTAAGAGATAAATGATCTGGGCGGTCTCCGCACCATGACAAAGATACAAGTATTGAACTAAGAGATGAATGATCTGGGCTGCCTCCGCACCATGACAACAATGCAAGTATTGAACTCAAAGATGAATTATCTGGGAGTGCTCCGCACCATGACAACGATGAAAGTATTGAACTAAGAGATGAATGATCAGAGCGGCCTTCACACCATGACAACAATGCAAGTATTGAACTAAGATGGTTGATCTGGGCAGCCTCCGCACCATAACAACAATGCATGTATTGACCTAAGAGATAAATGATCTTGGCGGGCTCCGCACCATGACAAAGATGCAAGTATTGAACTAAGAGATTAATGTTCTGGACTGCCTCCGCACCATGACAACAATGCAAGTATTGAACTAAGAGATGAACCATCTGAGCGGCCTGTAAAAGTTCAAAATGCAAAGTGATCTGGTTTTCACAGAGAGAATTCAGCCTTTATATATGTTCACAATCTCTTGACAGGTTGTTCATTCACTATTACATCATGGTGTGACCATGCTAGAATTAGATCCACGTGTACATTACAGTATCAAGGTGCATTTCAAAAATATGTCTACGTTCACATTTTACATTATTTGTGACACATCTGACCATGCAGCTACAGGTTAATCTTTAAACCACCATCTCCTGACTTTTCAGCCTTGCCTTGGCCGGTTATCTTGAAATGTCAATATGCAATGTTGATCTACTATCAGCAGAGGCCCGTGTTTTCTGCTTTCCAATTCCCATGACGCACTTGCTATCTATGCTATCTGTGCTGAGCAAACAATTCGCCTCTTCACTTAACGGGGCAAGGGCAGGCCAAACTTGTCACGTCCTAGGTCAGCGAACGATTCCTAGAAAGAGCTCGCTGAACTGACTGAACTGGCTCTGTACAAAGGTGAAAGGCTAGTGAATCATTAAACAACTTGGAGCAAGAACAGAATGGGCACGTTCATGTTCACTTGTCATTCTTTTCTGGTTTCAGCTGAATTTCAGACAACTTAATTTAACCCTCTGTGCACCAGCTGTGCACCATGGAGCAACATTTCATTATGACTATTGGGCTCATTTTGTTTGCAAGCAGGTTAAAAGACAGAAATTAATATAAACTACGGTTCAATTTTAATATTTTCTTTCAGCAAGGGGCCAACTTAATTTTTCATCTTTTACAATTCGACCCTTTGAACCTCAGTTTAAAATAATTTCATCACGCAGCATATCACAATTTAATAATTATATTGTTCATTTTTATCATCGTCAGAAATGTCTATGTTCATTAACTCAGTAGTGACTGTTTGCATAAGCATTCTTTCTTTTTCCTTTAATTTCCTCACTTGGCATTTTGTCAGCTGTCCCAATAGTTGACAGCACATTGGCAGGCAATTAACTAATAGACAACAGCCTATTATTAGTAGGAAAATTGTTATGAACACCATTCCTATCTTCCAACCCCATGCGCTCAACCAACTCCAAAGTGAACCTCCTATATCCCATGTACCAGAATCCTGATGTGCTTCTACACCTATATGATGCAATCTTTTTATTGCTTCCCTGACAGTAACAGAGGAGTCCGGGACATAGGTGCAACAGGATGCCCCTATAATTGCACAGACTCCTCCCCTTTCTGCTAGCATCATGTCGAGAATCATTCTATTTTGTAACTAAACTAATCTCACAGCTTGAAGCTCTACTGTAATATTTTCAAGTATACTTGTTGTTTCATTTATTGTTGCTTCTAGTAGCCTGGATAATCTACGTATATCTCTGGAGTTGATAGCTGGACCAATCCATGGTATCACTCCTTTAAATATGTCACCCGCTATCTGTGATGCTGTATCTCTTTGATCCACATCCACACTTCTCCTGCCTCGCCGTGGTGCATGTCTTTGCATGTCCCTTCGTACTTCCTTAGTGTCTTTTATTGCTATAGCAGGTAATACAAAACCTAGGTGACAACAACCACCCCAATTTGTTGGAAGCCATGTATACGCCTTGTCTCCACAAATGAAATAAATTGAGTCACCTACGTAAAGTGGAATGCTAATATTTCCGGCCGTCATTTCAAATGTCATGTTACAATTTGTGCTATTTCCCACCTGATAGGTCCCATTACTCTTAATACATATACTCCCTATTGCGTTGTGTTTTCTTAATTTTAACTTTAAAAAGGGTATATTCTTATTTGCCTTTTTTGATGGGCCTGCTATCTTAATGCTTGTATTCTTGTTTGGAAAGAGCGGAGTAAAGATGTCAGACAGGGGAAATGTTGCATTTTGTTCTATCACTTCCGTGCAGTTCCCTAGTGTCAGAATATCTGCCATATATTTGTTATATAATGTTCCTGCAGGTGGGGCCATAGTTGCCCCTGCACCAGCAGTACTTTTCTTTAAGTTCTGCAAAACAGCTATCAGTTCTATTTTTACTATTGTTATGTAAATGGCATAACAGGATGCTGCAAACGGTAGTGGGACTTGAACCAGGGGCAAACTTTGGTCTACAGAAGCTGGGAATTGCAAACATATCCAGCAATCTCCCCTTGTTAATATCTTATTGGTATGATGCATCAAAGTCACAATGACAACAATTCAAGTATTGAATTAAGAGATGAATGATCTGCGGGGCCTCCGCACCATGACAAATATGCAAGTATTGAACCTAGAGATAAATGTTTTAGGCAGCTTCTGCACCATGACACTTCACTTCACTTCAGACCTATAGGATTTTAGGTCGTGTCATAAGGTATGAGAGTTTCTTAGTGTGCAAATAATTTCTTTCACAGTGATTGCGGAGATTGGGCATGCATGCGTTCACTTCACACAACAGACGTGAGAGTGACTTCGGATGGTGCATGTCACGCCGCCGTACTGGAGTTCTGGACTTTCTGGTACTGTCCAGAGGTGTCAGGGACAACACCCGAAGACCCCTGAGTTCTACCTGACTCGGTGCACAAATAAACAGAAACACGGGCTTCTCGATGGTGGCGTCAAAGACCAAAGGTTTATTCCTGCAGGGACACAGAAGTCACAGAAACTACACACGGGCAGATTCTAGGAGCCTGTTCGATTTGTACTGAGGGGGTTGCTCCTTAAATACAGAATATTTAGCTGGGGGCAACATTCTCCACATACTAGTATATTTCTAAACCTTCATGTCCTAAACAATAAATATTTGGCATTACACAGGAATCGTCCACAATATCTGATGTCAAAACATTACGAATGAGAGGTTCCCACTGTTCCATCATAATCCCATGTCATCTTTACATTCAAGAGCCGGACCGCCTCATCGTAAATTTCGTTACCTCCCCCTAATAAAGACCCAGAAGGAAAGGAGCAGAGCCAAGTGCAGAAGATAGAAAAACAGGATAAGAGATGTTTGTGGGTCATAAATGGGCAAGGCTACCGCTTCGGCCGCCTAATCATGATCAGGCCAACGAACACGAGAACCAGTATAGCAGGACTGGCCTCGGGCAGAGGAGGCAGCTTTTGCCGAGTCATGCGGCCACAGCGTTTCTGTCCGAAAGTGCACGTGTCATTTAGCAAGGTGAATCGCCGGTTAGAGCCCACGTCTCTTTATGTGAAATGAAGTAATCAGAGGTCACTGCGTGTCCATTGACTATGTGAGGGCAAGGAAACAAGATGGATGCCATGATCTAAAATGGATGCCATCGGTGTATCGGAAATGTGGTTATAACAGGAGTGCTCTTGCTCGTAGCATAGCAAAAACACCAGGATATACTATATGGATCATTTGCGGTCCATCGGTACCAAAATTATGAGTTTACGACAATGTTGAAAACACGGGTTCAAATCGTCACGGAACCTCAGACCCTCCTTTTGCCCTTACATAGGCAATTACTCAGTCTATGTCAGAGTCTATCTCGATGTTAATTAGGTCAGTAATATGTTGTTGCATCATCATCCTTTCTCGTACCTTGTCTCCAAATACAGGCGGTTTTCTGAGACAGGTTGCAGCACAGAGGCTGCACAACGTGGGACCACATTGGATAATAAGGCAGCACGAGAATAGGAATACTAGGATAATACCAACGACCATCAGAACCTTCCATCCCCACGCTGATATTAGAGTCCAGAGCCATTCCATTAAGGACCAGTTTCCCTTATCTACGTGGATAGAGTCGGAAATCTTGTGTAGCTTAGAGATCGCTTCATATACTGTCGGAGCATTATTGGGGATAAAAACACAGCAGCTCGATTGGATCATTCTGCATACCCCACCTCGATCTGCAAGTATTACGTCAAGAACCATACGATTCTGTAACGTCATGAGATGATCCGCCTGGAGCTCAGCTGTTAAATTACTAAGGGCACCCGCAGTTTCTGTAATAGTAGATTCAACTACCCGTGTTAGTTGACGTAGGTTTCTACTATTGGCCATAGGCCCCCAGAACGGAAGGAAACCTTTGAAAAAGTCTCCGGCTTCCTGACCAGCGGTATCTTCTTTGCTGAAAACACCTCTTGCTACTCTGGTCTTGTGATAATCTGGAGAAGCAGTGTACGTCGGAGGCAATAGTCGAGCAATATAGCATGAACCTGAAAAGTCAGCAGGCAACCATGTATATGCCCTATCCTGACAAATGAAGTAGGTACCCTTAGCAGTGAGAAAGGCAGGGGAAGAGTTAGACCGATACACATAAGTCTCAACGCAGTCACTCTTCCCTAGCCGAGCTCTTGGATTTCTCCCATTACCTTGCAAACAGACTTGACCTCGGTGAGGCACGACCCAAACTGGAGTGGAGCTCTTACGCTTGCTTTCACCCAAACTAATGCGATACTCTGTAGAATTCCAACTCAGATATACTCGTAGTTCATCCCTAGGGTAAGATGGGGTGTTATTGACGTCTATAATCATGTCAATGATTCCCTTGACTAAAGCTTTATTAGCGGAGTTATATTTAGCGGAACGTGGTGGACGCGGGGGATAGGTCTCAAGGGCATAGACAAATATAGTCTGAAAGGCCTGAAATGATCCATTATAGCTAAAAGGCAAGACCAGATAGGGAATGCCTTTATCCATAGTGTGTGGTATCAGACCACATACCCAGCAGTCTGTTGTGTTAACTACCAGTTGGTGTTGATGCAAGAGCTGTACAAAAGTGTTATTTATGAATTCTGAGCGTCGAGCTTGCTCCTGTTCGGGAAACGGATGAAAGGAATGATAGGAAGCAACAGTAGAAGAAACAAGATTAAGGGGAGGTACTGTAGTTGTTATCGGTGCAAAAATCAAATGGATACCAAAGACTATTCCACCCACCAACATTATTAAAACAATAAAAAATGTAATCGCACATTGCATCATAAAACATTTGTTATGAAGAATCTTGTACAGTCTATTTCTGCGAACACAAATTACATTCTCTCGGTGCAGTTCAGGAAGCTCCATCTTCTACAACCGCTCGCGACCACTGATGGTATGTACGTAGTTGAAAATGCCTCTACCAGCTCTGGGAGTTCCCAGAACTGACAGAAAGACCGACCTAGTGTCTGGCCCCCGCAGATTCAACTAGGCACAAAGCCACGACCCTACGGCTACCCAGACGGCAAGGTATTAACCACTTGGATGCTAAGGGTATCCAGCTTATATAATGGAGATTTCCATTGAAATGAATGGGAGGGGCATGACGAGCTACCCCTGTCATTAGCAGCGAAGAGGTTAAACACAATGGAAATATACAGAGAAATGCAAAATGTTTAGCAAACTTCCTGGCTGGAGGCAATGTATCAGAGCAAAATAATTAAAAATAGGTAGTTTCCTGCTTTATTTGTCCTTAAATTGAGAACGGAGGTTGTATCTCAGTTTTCCTGGCATAGTTTGATCCGGAAATAGACTGTTTTCAGCAGGAGTTACAATGTTCAAGTTCGCAGATGGCAAGTGTTCGTTTGATGCAGAAGACAAATGTTCAGTGTTCAGAGGAGCAGTTTCAGAAGGGGAGTCAGAGTTCGGTGAATCAGTTATCAATTCTGCATCGCTGAAAGGAACGTATCTAGGAACTGGTTCGGTTTCAGAGGCACCAATTCCTTTTCTCACCCAGTTATCATAAGGGAGTGGAAGGGGTACACGCTTAGTATGTGTCGCGTGGACCCAATTTTTTCTGCCAGCCACACGTACAGCAGTCCTTGTGGCCAATAATACTTGGAACGGTCCAACGAATTTGGGTTGAAGATTTCTGGTCCGTCCGAAGTTCTTTATGACCACAAATTCTCCGGGTTTCAGCTGATGACCTGGACTTTCCGGAGGCTTTGGTAATGCATCGAAAACCTGTTGGTGAATGAGACTCAATTTAGCAGTCAAGTCAAAAAGGTAATCGATTAACATTGGCTATTCCAGCTGCCTGAACTCCCTAGGTCTTGGTACCCCCCAAATATTAGCAGGGCGACTGAACACAATCTCATAGGGACTAAGCCCTACTCGGGAATGCACGGTCGCTCTTGTGGATAACAAGGCCAAAGGTAAGGCGTCTGGCCAGGACAAGCCCGTGGAGGCTTGTATCTTGGCCAGTTTAAGCTTGAGGGTTCCATTGTAGCCTTCAACTAAACCGGCTGACTGGGGGTTATTCGCACTGTGGAACTTTTGTTTTATCCCTAAGCCTGCACACACACTTTGCATAACTTTCCCTACGAATTCACTTCCATTATCTGACCATACAATCCGTGGCATGCCGAACCTGGGGAAGTATTCTTTTAGAAGAATTTTGGCAGTGGACAGGGCAGTATTGTCTTTGAGTGGATATGCTTCGATCCACCTTGAAAAAGCACAGACTACCACTAGGACGTACTTAAGGTTATTGCATCGATCCATGTGAATGAAATCTAATTGAATCACTTCGAAGGGACAGGAAGGAGGAGCGAAGTGACCAGCAGGTGTGGGGGTTCCCTTGCCAGGATTATGCATCAGGCATATCATGCAGTTTCTCACCACTCTTTCTGCACACTTACTAATTCCATCATTCTTCCAGACTGGAGCCAACATCTTACAAATCCCTTTAGAACTGATGTGCGCTGCTCCATGCGCCATTGTTACCACCGCAAGCACATATGCATCAGGCAACATCCAACGCTGCTGTTCCGACAAATCAATCCAACATCCATTTGAGTCCAATTTACCCGTTTTCTCTTTCCATGCAAGCTTTTCCTCTTCAGTCGCTTCTTCCTGAATCGTTCTCACACTTTCCATTGTATCCTCACACATTCCCGAATCAGTAACCCATCTTGCAGACGTTGCAACATACATCCCACTCATCATATTTCTTGCTGTCTGTTTTGCTGTCTCATCAGCAAAGGCATTTCCTCGCCCAACATCATCCGTGATTGCTCGATGAGCACTGCACTTCACAATCGCAACTTCCATTGGTAAGGTTAGAGATTCCAACAAGTCGTTAACTAGCTGACCATGCTGGATCTTAGTCCCATGGGACGTAATAAAACCTCTTTCCTTCCACAATCGGCCAAAACTATGGGCAACGCCGAACGCGTACTGACTCTCTGTGAACACATTCACTCTCTTTCCCTTAGCTAAAAAGCATGCTCTAGTCAATGCAATTAATTCTGCAGCTTGGGCAGAATTCTGACTCACTCTTGCAGTCTCCACAATCGTACTTAAAGTCGTTACTGCGTAGGCAGCTGTTACATCACCATTCTCCAATTTAAAACAAGATCCGTCAACATACAACGTGCCATCTGGATCTGACAATGGAGTGTCTTTTAGATCAATTCGTCCTTTCATCTCTTCCTCAGTTCTAAAACAACAGTCATGTGGTTCAGAATCACTCGACTCCTGACTAGTCGGCAACAATGTTGCTGGATTCAATACATTGCATCTTTTGATCTGAATATGACTTGCTAACAGTGTCAGCTCATAGCCTGATAATCTAGCACTGGTAAGGTGCTGCGTCTTTGTTCGGTTCATGAGTGTATCCACGGCATGTGGAACCATGACCACAAGCATGTTGTTCATGACCAAACCAGCAGATTGTCGAATGGACGCTGCAGCTGCCGCTGTAGCTCTCAAGCAACTAGGCAACGCTCTGGCTACCGGATCTAATGTTGATGAAAAATACGCACAAGGGCGTTGTTTATCACCAAATCGTTGCGTCAGAACACTCAACGCGCAACCTTCTCTCTCGTGAACATAGAGTGTAAATGGCTTACTGTAGTCAGGTGTACCCAACACGGGAGCTGAATATAGTGTATTTCGTAACTCAGAAAAACTCTGCTGACATTCGTCAGACCATGGCACCGGATTCAGAACACCTTTCCCAGTCAAAGCCACCAACGGTTTTGCCAAAAGAGAAACATTTGGGATCCATTGCCTGCAGTATGAGGTAATACCCAAAAATGCACGCACTTCTCTCTGTGTGCTAGGAACATTCATCTGTGTAATTGCTTTTATTCTCTCTGGGGTCAACCTTCTTCCCTCCTTTGACAAGAGATGACCTAGGTAGGTCACTTCTTGGCAACAGTATTGCATTTTGGAAGGTGACACCTTGTGATTTAAATTAGACAAATGATGCAATAAGGAAATTGTAGCTGCTTTGCAAGTTTCCTTGTCATCGGCAGCCACTAGAAGATCATCGACATATTGCACTAGGGCAGAACCAGTAGGAAGTACAAAAGAATCTGACTTTTTAATGCCTGACTGTAAATGGATGGGCTTTCACAATAGCCTTGTGGAGCACGTTTAAACCTGAAGCTTCATCCTCCTAGAGAGAAGCCAAAAATATCTCTACTTTCTTCGGCTATCGGAATGCTGAAAAAAGCATTCTTCAAATCGATCACTGAGAACCATGTGGCTGTAGCAGGAATCAACGTTAACAATGCAGTAATGTCTGGAACCACAGGAAACTGTGGAATCACAATTTTATTAACCTCTCTAAGGTCAATTACAAATCTATAGACTGGAGGTTTTGTGGGGTCAGTGCATTTTAGAATAGGTAGTACAGGACTATGACAGACATTTCCTCTAGTTTCCTCTATTACGTCTTTCTTGATCAAATCTTGTACTATCAATAGGAGTGCACGCTCACCTTCACTAGAGATTTTGTATTGAGGGATTCGTGGAAATTTGATATTTGCTTTCAAAGTCACTACATAGGGTGGAATTTCCAAAAGACCTACATCGTTAGGACCAGTCGCCCAAAGAGTATCAGGGAGAGAACGCAGCTCCAGTGGGAGCGCATCCATTGACAAATACATCGGAGAGGTGATTCTTCTACCTAATGTGAGCTGTACTCCTGAAGGAGAACAGTACAATGTCGCATAGAGGCGTTTTAACAAGTCTAAACCAAGCAGATTTTCATTACAACCAGTCGTCAAAATCAAGGGTGCTTTCAATTGACGAGGCCCAACAGAAATAGACAAAGGACCAGAAACAGGGTTGTGGACAGGGGCGCCTGAAAAACATACAGAAACATTTGTTAAGCCGGACAAAGGTGCGCCAGGGAGTTTTGCATGTATGATAGAACTTTTTGCTGCACCAGTATCCAACAGAAACGGTTCGACTACACCTGATGTGGCTACTGCGACATAAGATCCACTCTGATCTACTGGAACTGATACTACTCCCTCTCTTTGTCCATGGCTGTCCTAGTACTCGTTTTGCTGGAATTCCTCACCAACGTCACAGTAATCTTCAACATGATACTGTTGAGATCTAGCTGGCTGTGTAGACTGACCATTTCGTTGATCAAAATAATTAGAAGGACGATCGTTCGTCTGTGGAGGCATAACACCTCGTCCTCGACCTCTAGAATTTTGCATAGAACCACCACGACCTCTCTGAGCTGCAGCAGCATTGTTTTGTGCCAGTACCGGACACTCATTCTTATAATGACCTTCCTTTTTGCAATAAGCACACTGGTTCCATTGGTACTGCGGTCTCTGAGACCCATAGTCGGTCCTTTGATATGACCCTTGCTGTGTATTGGTCTGATTCGTGCGAGGCGGATATGTTTGTTGCAAAAGGACTTTAGTTTTTAAATCTTTCGTTTTCTTATCTGACTTCTCCTTCTCTTCTTTATCCCTACTTTCATAGTACTGGGCAGTTGCAAGTATCTGTGCAGCCGTAGAGACAGCCCATGCACTTTCAGAATTCTTTAATTTATTACTGAGCTCTGGTAACAGATTGTGCACAAATTTATCAACAAATAATCTCTGGCCTCCTTCCGTGCTCATATCCTGACCACTGTGATCTACAAAAGTTTCCTCGAATCTGGTGAAAAAGTCAGAGACGCTTTCGTCCTTCTTCTGCCTGCATGCGGACAACTTGTCCCAGTTAACGCGCAATGCCGGCATCAGAGTTTTCATTAAGCCGATTATTCTACCAGGCAAATCAGCAATCAGAGGTTCGGGTTTAGAACCACCTATTTGTTGACCATCTGCCGCAGTTATAGCTGCCCAATCACCACCTAGAGCAACTGGATGATTTTCTCTACGAATTTTAGCCCAAATTGGTTGCGGTACTACATTACCAAATAGCATATCAATGTCTGCTAGATTCATAACACAAGCTTCAACTGTCTGAGCCAACTCTTTGTAATATCCAGCGGGATTTTTACGCGGATCTGGCAAGGCCTGTTTTACTGCTAACACCTCAGCTCGCTTCCACGGAATGTGTATCCACACTCTCTGGAATTGCGCTGGAGCGGCTGCAATACCACGGCCCGCATCAGCTTGCACAGCTTTGCGCCAAATTGGTGGAACCTCCCTCATAGGATATTGTCGACTTTTATTTGTGCTACCTTTCTCTAAATCTCTTGGTGAACGGAGGGAAGGATCAACCCTAAAACCTAAGATTAGTTCCATTGCTTCTTTTATCTCCTGAACAACTATCATACCTGCCGCAAATTTTTGTTGAATATGAATTAATTCGTCTGGAACTTGTTCAGAATCATTCTCATCCCATTCCTCACGCAAAAGGGAACACATAACATCAAACACATAGAGCTGTGTCGGTTCATTCCATTGCATAAATGTATCTAATACATCTCATACGTTATACCTTGCAACTTTCGAAATCCATCTGAGGGCAGTGGAATCTAATATTCCTCGTTCCTCAATACTAGGAAGCTGACTACGTCTCGGAACAGATTCAGGGGTAGGACTTTTAATCAGAGTTTTGTAAAAGGGAGAGAGAATATTAGAGACAGATTCAGTAATTCTCCGACGAACAGAAAGCGGAGTCATATAGCTAGAGGAAGTTTGAAGTAGAGTGGTAGTTGGGACAGAAGAAACAGTACCAGTAGGAGTAGGAGGCAAAAGAGCTTGCGAAACAACAGGTATTAGCGGTACAGGCATAGGCAGAGGAGCTGGTAACCCTGGAAGAGGGGGTGCCGGAGGAACATTGATAACCACAGGGAGTGCAGGAGCTTGATTCAGGGGAGCAGGAGCAGGTATACCAGGCTGTCCAGCAACCGGTAACACAACATTTGGCAGAGGCGGAGCTGTAGCACCCTGTGCATACGGTGGAGGTGACCTCAACAAATAAGACAACAGAGGATCATTTTCAGAGTCCTCCACTGTCCTAGCCGTACTCGATGGCAAAGCAGGGTAACACTTGTCTATCGCTAAATTACGCTCTCTCTCGGCTACCTCTATCGGTTTCTCAGATTCATTGAGTTGCAACGGCTTAGCAGATTGATCTAAAGTCAACTCTTGTTCTTTCTGCTCTTTCTTCAACTTTTTAGTCTCTCTCTGTTTGGATTCTTTTCGCCAACAACGGAAAGAATCAAGCATTGCCGGCCGGGCTTTCTTTTTAAACAACTTTCTTTCTAAATTATCGAGAATTTCAGGTTCGAAACTACCATGTAGTGGCCAACTAAGGACACCATCTTTCTCCGTGTAGCGGATCCATACCTCGTTATAAGAGATAGGGCCCACACCGAACTTGCAATAAAGATCATAAAGAGGAGTTCCAATCGGAGGAACCGAACACGAGTCCTCCAACCGGGAATCCTTGTTGCAACCAAAACATGAAAACATACAACTTTTCCGACTTACCATTTTATTAACCGGAACACAGAACAACACAAACAACAGTCCGCACTCGAACTTAGTCCTACCAAAGTGAACAAATTTATCGATACCCAAACTAAACCAAAAGATTATCGTAACTAGAGCAACCAGTGATAATCTTACAAAACCAAACCAAACCAAGGAACTAAAAGGATTATCCAAACCCTTACGAAGTAACCAAACAACTAGCAACCACTTAATACTTAACTGAGGCACTGAAGACGTCACCAAGGAGAAACCCGTCACGTCTCGCTGTACTAAGGTCTGCACCTCGGGTCCAAGACAGGGCGACGGTCAAGGCAACGGACCACTGCAGCCGTCCGAACGGGAACCCTCGTGGAAGAGAACGTCAGGCCACTTTTGCGATATGCCGGGATCGATGAAGTGGGGCGCCTCCCTCCGGAATCTTCACACGAAGCTTCTCGAACTCTTCAGGCTTTTGGACCGGTACCGAATGACGTCGCCCCACGTTGGGCGCCAATTGGAGTTCTGGACTTTCTGGTACTGTCCAGAGGTGTCAGGGACAACACCCGAAGACCCCTGAGTTCTGCCTGTCTCGGTGCACAAATAAACAGAAAGACAGGCTTCTCGATGGTGGCGTCAAAGACCAAAGGTTTATTACTGCAGGGACACAGAAGTCACAGAAACTACACACGGGCAGATTCTAGGAGCCTGTTCGATTTGTACTGAGGGGGTTGCTCCTTAAATACAGAATATTTAGCTGGGGGCAACATTCTCCACATACTAGTATATTTCTAAACCTTCATGTCCTAAACAATAAATATTTGGCATTACACAGGAATCGTCCACAATATCTGATGTCAAAACATTACGAATGAGAGGTTCCCACTGTTCCATCATAATCCCATGTCATCTTTACATTCAAGAGCCGGACCGCCTCATCGTAAATTTCGTTACCTCCCCCTAATAAAGACCCAGAAGGAAAGGAGCAGAGCCAGGTGCAGAAGATAGAAAAACAGGATAAGAGATGTTTGTGGGTCATAAATGGGCAAGGCTACCGCTTCGGCCGCCTAATCATGATCAGGCCAACGAACACGAGAACCAGTATAGCAGGACTGGCCTCGGGCAGAGGAGGCAGCTTTTGCCGAGTCATGCGGCCACAGCGTTTCTGTCCGAAAGTGCACGTGTCATTTAGCAAGGTGAATCGCCGGTTAGAGCCCACGTCTCTTTATGTGAAATGAAGTAATCAGAGGTCACTGCGTGTCCATTGACTATGTGAGGGCAAGGAAACAAGATGGATGCCATGATCTAAAATGGATGCCATCGGTGTATCGGAAATGTGGTTATAACAGGAGTGCTCTTGCTCGTAGCATAGCGAAAACACCAGGATATATTATATGGATCATTTGCGGTCCATCGGTACCAAAATTATGAGTTTACGACAATGTTGAAAACACGGGTTCAAATCGTCACGGAACCTCAGTACTAGGCCTTTTTGTGGTGGTCCTTTTTTCCATTTTATAGTGAAGCTCTCTCTCTATCTGTCAGAATATAAAACTCTCCAACATCCCACAGTTTTATTCCTGACCAATGTGTTTTATAGGGAGAATGTGATCTTTTGATATAAGCTTATGTTCACCACTAAAATCATATGTTCTCCATACCGCCACTATCTTCACGGTTGATGGAATCTTTCAACCACGGTTCGTGGGATCTTTCTGTTTTGACAACTTGCTCACTGGACATACCCACTACTGTACTTACTGCATGTAAATGTAAAATCGTATGTATATGCACTGAATATGACCTAGTGTTCCATATATGTACTTTTGTGCTTCTTTCCCAGCCCTGAGGAGTCGCAACGATTTTGTTCCCACGCGACGAAACACGTGTCAGCTGGTTGTGGAACCAATAAACCTACATCCATTACCTAAGAAGCCAAACAGGATTGCAATTGTCTTAATTTTTGGTTCTATGCATAGAATGTTGTAAACTTCTTAACCACTGTTGAAATACCGCGATTGTTGTGTGCGAAGGCATCGCTGTTCTACATTGTCCCGTAGGTTAGGTGACTGACCTACTTTAGAGCGGTTAAGGGGTCTTATCCGCTCGCCTTTCTGCACCACACCTTAACTTAGCAATCAGTACACATTAACGTTCACACTAGGCAGTGCGCCTAATCTTTTCTGAAACACTAAAAACCCCACTTGTTGTATTTATAGACATCAAAGTAGGACTACAAACAAACGCACACGCAAAGCCTATACTTCCCTACGGTTTAATCGAGATCCGCATTTAGGAATATATCATTTACAAGTCAAAACAAGCTGCGGGTTGCAACAACGGTACAACTAATATCAGTTGGTACCAGATGCTGGAGACGGTGCAAAAGTCAAATGATTATTCTTTTTAGGTTCGTAAACTTTTTTTTAATAAAACATATACACACTACACAAATGTGCAGTGGAATCTGATCATAAAGTTAAACAAGAGCAGTTATGTATCACCGCCGCCGGCCGAAAACCGGAAGTTCGGGAGCGTCACGCCTTTCGTGGGGCGGGACTTCCGCACCACGACAGGCGTGACGGGAGCAGTGTTGACGCGGGGCTCCCATTCCTGAGAGAGAGCCCCGCGTGTGCCAGGTGAAGCGGCGGAAGACGGAGCCTGTAGCAGCGCAACGAGAAACAAACCCGGTGAGTGGGGGGGGGGGGGTGTATGTGTGTTTGTGCGGCTGTGTGTGTGCTTGTTTTTTGGCTGTGTGTGTGCGCGTGAGTGTGTGTGGGGCTGTGTGCGTGTGTGTGTGCGCGCGCGATTGCGAGAGGCTGACTTGCTCTGGAACTGGGACAGGAGATGTGCACTACGCAGGGCTGTACGTGTGCGCACACACGCTAAAATCGCCGATGGCCCTGCGCGTGCCTATCCCCCGTCCCACATCCCCAGCAAGTGGATAACAAAAGAGGCTTCGCTGGACGCAGCGCTTTGCACTGCTTACACCAGCTCGACCTAAAAAGTGGTGGAATACCATGCAAGAAAGATGGCACTTTCTCACACTTATCTGTACCTCAAGCAGTGTATGAGGGTACGGCATACAGGGCTGTATGTCATGTCGACTCTTCGGGTTTCTCCGCACCTAGACACAGAGCCTACAAAGTGTGCATGGTCTTGTTGAGGGTTCTCTGGGATGATACAATTTGTGTTGCAACCCCAGAGGACCCTCTTCAATACCAATGCCCTAGGTACCAGGGGTTCCATTTACTAGAAACTTGCAGGGTTTGCTGAAGCTTTTATTCACAAATAGAGGGAGAAAGGTCTTGTATACAAAAGGTCCAGCCCAGTTGCCCAAATGCAATATGAAAATAAAGTTGTGCTGTTCCTGAATGATCTAGAATTTAGCAATAAAGAAGGGACAGTAGGCTACAGTCAAAGAGATGGGAATCCATTTCTTTGGAATGTAATGCCCTCACACACCCTGTTGGGTGTTATGCTTCATCATCGGGCTGCTCCTCGTCTGGCCGGCGCTGCAATGCCTGACGGGCTCCCGATAAAGGGCACTTTAAAAGAGATCGTTTTCCAAATAGCCGTTTGGTGCCGTTTGCTGAAGTTGTGCCATTTGTGGTACAGTTTTAGGAAAGAGATCTGGCACTGGGAGCCTGGTTAGGGGCCCAGCATACTGTCAATTCGAAGTCACTTAATGTATTAGGCAAAACGTGAGGGCTAACCATGTCAAAAGACACACTTTCCGATAAGAGGTTTGCCTATGTTCTGGGCATTCTTCACATGCTCGTGCCTCACTCACTCTTATGCACAGTGGACAGACAAAGGAATTTAATAAAATATCTGCTTGCCATACTCTAAGTTGGGTTTGAACTCCAGCAATTTCCTTTTCCGCAGATCTACATACTGGGCCTGGAGGTAAGCATAGTTCAAGGGTTGAAATGCTTTTTTGAGTCCGTGCAAACCTCCTAACTTGCATGTTTTAGGGTTTTTGCTAACTCTTCTCTAATCTTTTCCTATACTGAGAAAGTTTGGAAATGTACCCCTGACAAGGGCAGAACTAAAACTTCTTCCTGTGAGGGTAAAAAAGTGGTCGGAGTTAAAATGAATCAGTAAACACCTAGCAGGCTTTAGTGTGACCCAATCTACACATACATATGTGCTTGTGCTAAAATGATATACATAGACATTTTCTAGGAGTATTTTTTCCTGGCCTACTTCTGTGAATACTTGGGAATTGGGGAAAGTGTAAATTTGTACTTATGCAAGGACATATACCATGGAGACTCTTTTGTGATATTCCTTAAGAATCAGGCCTTTTTTGTTTTTATAGAAATTCTATCCTTCACCCCATTTGCTGGCTTCACAGTGAGTGACATCATTATGCTCTTTCTCAAGGAACATATCAGCACACAAAGTAATGCTGTTTAGTGCCAAGAACTGATGTGGCAATGTGCGACTTTTGAGACCAAAAAAAGTTTGCAATGTTTCAGTTAATCCTGGCATACTTGGTGTAGTTTCAACATTTTGTCTTCTAACCTTCTGTTTTTGACTGCTTGCTGACTTCCTTTTTGCTGGTTTTAGGACCTGGAGTCTTTTACCACTATAACTAGTGCTAAAGTGCGAGTGCTCTTTATTTTAAACATGGTAACATTGGATTACCCATAACTGGTATGTTTAATTTACTTATAAGTCCTGGTACAGTGCACTACATATGTCATGTGCTAGTAATTAAATGCTACTAGTGTGCCTGCAGCATTGTGTGTGCCACCCACCTAAGGAGCCCTCTAAACATGCCTCAGGCCTGCCACTGCGGAGCATGTGTGTGCAGTTTCAAACTGCCTTGTCGGACTGGCAAGTTGACCTATTTGCCAGAGCCAAGCCTTCCTTTTTATTACATATAGGTCACCGCTAAGGTAGGCCAAAACAGTCCGTGGGAAGGTTGCATTATATTTAAAAGGTAGGACATGTGCTTTTAACCACATCAATGCTTATGACATTCATCGTCAATGCTGACTTTTTTAAAATCCCATTGTTCATGACGAGCTGAGCTCGTCATGAGTGTATGGAGGTGTACATCATGACGAGCTCAGCTCGTCATGAGCGTCCAAGGAGTTAAGTTTTCCTTGTCTTGGTAGTAAAATAATCCACAATTAGTTTTTCACCACTGCAAGGCCTATTTCTCCAATGGGATAGCATTGGGACTGATTTATAACATTTCATAAGTTCAGTTTTGGGAAAAGATAGGAAAACTAAATATAATGTCTATGGAATCAATTTAAAAATACAAGAAGAAGAAGAATACTTTATTGTTTGATTAATAAAAATCCTACCAAAAGTGGGCGTGCAACCATGATAAAACAAGACGCATGCCAAACAATTGCTAAAATATTTACACATAAAATAGTAAACAAGCGTTAACTAAATCCTGTGTTTTTGCTTACATTATTTCCTCTGGCATTTTTAAAATCCGCCTAAATGCGTCCATTTAATGCATTTATACTGTCGCAAGCAAATAGAAAAATGTGTGAAGTTCAACAATAAATAGTTTTTAAAAACTAACAATCTATATGTTTTTATGATGTTAAAATGTAAACTTCATCTAGACAATTGGGCCTTTTTAAGAAACAGTTAAAAAACAGTTGAAAGCTGTGGTTGTCCGTTCTAATTTGACATCAACTAAGGCCATAGGGAAGATATTAAAAAGCAGATAGCTAAACTGCTAATATTGCAAATTTATTTGTAAAGTAAAACCGCTATATGCAATAATTTAAAAGTTCCAAGGTCGCACAAGACAGATAACAGTAAGTAAACAATGTGCAAAGAACCATATTCCACTGCTGTTAACTAGTACGGTGAAGTGAGTAGATCAACAAAATAACATTGGGCTTTGTTCTCCCCGTCATAGATGCAAGGACAGCTTGTTGATAAGTGTGGATGCAAAATGTGTTCCATTCGCCCTTTAGCAAAATCTTTTGATCATTAAGGAGTGCAGGGCAAAGACATACCGCAAGCTCAATTGTTTCCTTGCTGCTCCCACAAACCCTGCACGTTATGTTGGTACTTGTGGGGCAATACCTTGGCAAGTGATACAGGAATGGCCATTCACCCATTCTGAAGGCCAAAAATCTTTTTTTCCACATCACTGAGTAGGTGCATGACATATGAGGCTCTACAATCCCTGGCTTAAAGCCTGATACGATTGACCAGGCGTGCTTACGTTGTGCCAGTGTGGTTCTGTCCGAATTTGAAGACCAGAAGCGGTTGTTTCTTTTGATGTAGGTTTTAAGGGCCTGCTGTGATGGTTTGTTGCTCCATATTTCTTCTGCATCCATGAGTTTTAAAGAGTCTTATGAATAAAGCGGATGTATGCGTTACAACGCATACTTTTACTCCGCATACCATTACAACGCAGTATTCACAACGCATACCACTACAACTCATAGCGCTTTGGGGTACTGGATAGTGGTAAGTATAATTTACTATTCTAACTCCAGTCCCCGTGGACCCTAGGGAAGGTGTTGGATAGTAAATTAAACTTACCTCTTATCCTAGAGCGCCCCCCAGCGCTATGCGTTGTAATGGTATGCATTGTAATGCCTGCGTTGTAGTGGTAGTGCGTTGTAAAAAATGCGTTGTAACAGGTGAATACCGAATAAAGCCGGTACGGTCTACCAAGCTGACCGCCTGAAATTTCCTGCCACAAAAAGGACCGCCACTTTGCTATATTGGCCTGCTGCAGGAAACAGCCTTTACGCTCAAGTTTTTACCTTGGATTACACTTACCACATTTTTTTTATCGTAAAAACTGTTACAAAGTACTTCTTTTCAGCGCAAGACTTGACATCGCAATAGATCAGTAGGTGGCAGTGTTTCTCTTTCTCCTGCAAGTTTTTAAGGATTATGATTAGATACAAGGTGATTTTTGGGGGTGTTTGAAAGCATACCAACAAAACTGGGTAATATTTAATGATAATCAACTGCTGGTGGAAACTCCACTAGTTTACCAAACGCACTCCAATGTTTAAAGTATAACAATTGAAAAAAATATATCATCTAGTTTTTTACAAAATTAATCACACAGAGAGGTACTTCTTCTACAAAAAAACTTTGTATTTTTGTTGTTGAAAAATATAAACATTACAATTTCACCATGTTCATCTTGAACTGATTCAGAATATGAAACCATGAAGCTTGTGCTTACAAAAACATGATAATACTATTGCAATTTGCTATACAACAACATTTTTAATGCTGTTGATAACCATAGTTGAGGAGAAGGCCCAATGCATTTCGGGGGGTTCCCTTCTTCAGGGGCACTGAAAAAATAAAACAATGTAAGACCGATGTATTGCAAATAAGATAATTCAGTAGCATTAATGCACTTATAGGCAGTGGCAGTTCATAATGTCAACAACTTGTAGTACATATCTCTATTAATCATTTATCTACATTTATGGAATTTTTATTCAGGTCAAAACGTGAAAACACCAAGTGAATGGAAACCGCACATGAAGTTAAGTGCAATCAAAAGAGATACCACCACCACTGTTGAATAATATTACTGTGTTGCTAATTTGAATGAACAAAAGAATTGCGTGAACAGAAACCATAACTATCACAGTTGAAAGTGTACCTCACCGCGCCGTGACAGTCGTCACTCTATATTTGTAAATGGCAGCCATGCACTCACTTCTCAACTACTCCCTTGTGCAACAAACTGCAAATTCAACCGAAAAGGTCTGACTATTACTAGTGCATTCGCTGAGGAAACAAACGACAACACATCATTACAGTTATAATCATAAGATAAAACCTTTAGACTGCATTCCAGTATAAACAAAGTGCGTCTTTAGATACCTACTCGTTTGAAATAGATGTAGCTGCAACCTTTAAACTACAGCACCAGATGATGCTGATTTTCCTCCAATCTTATCACTGTGCTCAAGCGGATAGATAGACTTTCCATCTATTTTATCACTACCCGAATTCAGACCAACAAATGTGGAGGGAACATTTATGTATCCTCTGCCTGTGAATAGATGAGGAGAGTATCATAAAAATATTGCTATAAGATACAGATCCTGTTTATACTGTGGACATGATTTCTCAAAAGACTCAGTTTAAACTACTACTGTTCTATATTTAATTAGTGACATAGCCTGTTATACCATGTAAGAACTGACCACCATTATTAAATCTATCTTGACTTGTTGTCAATGCACTAGACAAAAAACGATGATACAGTAGTCACTGATACGTGGCAATTGTCAATCTGAGGCATACTGCCTCTGTAAACATAGTCCTCCTGAGCATCACCTTGATTTTTGAAAAATCATGTTCCTAATCGTTTTGCCACGTGATTATCTGTGTGTAAATGAATAAGGTAAAGCGCTTGCCTCGACGACAATCTCGACTCACCGATATTTAGTAGTCCCCGTCGGTTCTAACACGAAACTCGTGCTCTCAGTTCTGAAAAATTAGTACATTTGTCTAAGAGTCTCATAATCAAAAATCTACAATAACACTAACTGGGCTAGTTCACTGCTTACCTCTAACTGCCGAGCAACGCGGCGTCGCTTCTTTAAACTCGCCACAATGAAAACCTTGCCGGCACCATGTAATTCCCACTGTTTCGAAACACGCTCGTGCTCTCAATCTAAAAAATAAGTACACTTATTCTGAAAATCACGTACTAAAGAATCTGCGCTTGTTCTAACTAAACGAGTTAACTACTCACCTCTAACTGCCCGGGCACGCAACAAGACTTCTTTCCAACTCCTCCACCCTGAGACCGGCATCTAACCTTCGTCTATTATATGCGTCAGCGTTAGCCTCATGGACAGCGTGATAGGACTTAAACAACGCCGCCATCTTAGAGTGGTGTAAATGCAATTTCCACCCTACTTACATAAACGATTGCTGAATTAAAGACAATATATGTCCGTCAGGAATCTGAATAATACGCGCAACGTGATGGAAACGAGTGTCAACAAGAAAAGATCTTTCTGTCAATAGCTGTGAGCAATAGAAACTGGTACAAGAACATCTTAGAAGAATATAGTCATGCAATATAGTGACTGCAATACTTACAATGACTGGTAGTCAGACCAAGTATGTGCTTGTTCACGACCCAAGATTACTTAGGGAATGAGTAGGAAAAATGAGTGAATTAAAAAAGTGAAAGAAACAATCAGTAGAATAAAGTGAAAAAATGTGAAAAAAATTATAATAACAATAAAAATAAGAGTCAAGTCAAGTCAAGTCAGAGAATTTATATAGCGCACTACATACCCAGAGGGTCTCAAGGCGCTTAGGGAGGGGTGGGGGATTACTTGTCAAATATCCACGTTTTAAGTTGCTTTCTGAATGCTAGGTGGTTCTGGGTAAGGCGAAGGTAAGTGGGAAGTGAGTTCCAAGTTTTAGCTGCCAGGTAGGAGAAGGATCTACCTCCCATGGTGGTTTTGTTGATGCGAGGTACAGTGGCGAGGGCTTGGTTGGAAGATCGTAGTTGGCGGGAGGGGGTGTAGAAGGACAGTCGTGTGTTGAGGCATTCTGGTCCGATTTCGTAGAGTGCTTTGTGTGCGTGGGTTAGGAGCCGGAAAGTGATCCTCTTATTGACGGGAAGCCAGTGGAGGTTTTTCAGGTGACCAGAGATGTGTTCTTTACGTGGGATGTCTAATATGATCCTGGCTGAGGCGTTTTGGATTCGTTGGAGTTTTTTCTGGAGTTTAGCGGAGGTACCGGCGTAGAGGGTGTTTCCATAGTCCAGTCGGCTCGTGACCAGAGCGTGGGTGACCGTTTTCCTAGTTTCGGTGGGGATCCAACGAAATGTTTTTTTGAGCATGCGCAGAATGTTGAAGCAGGATGAGGAGACGGCGTTGACTTGTCTGTTCATTGAGAGTGAGGAATCCAGGATGACGCCTAGGTTCCGTGCATGGTCTGTCGGGATGGGTGCTTTTCCAAGGGCTTCTGGCCACCAAGAGTCGTCCCATGCGGAGGGGGATGTACCTAAGATGAGGACTTCTGTTTTATCTGAGTTCAGTTTCAGACGGCTGAGTTTCATCCATTCGGCAACTTCTTTCATTCCTTCGTGTAGGTTAGTTTTGGCGGTGCTAGGGTCATTGGTGAGTGATAGGATCAGTTGAGTGTCATCCGCGTAGGAGACGATGTTGAGGTTGTGATGGCGGGCGATGGCCGCGAGGGGGCTCATGTATACGTTGAAGAGGGTGGGGCTGAGTGAGGATCCTTGTGGTACACCGCAGATGACTTCAGTGGCCTCTGACTTGAATGGTGGAAGGCGGACTCTCTGGGTTCTTCCGGTGAGGAACGAGGTGATCCATTCTAGTGCTTTTCCTTGGATTCCGATGTTTCTGAGGCGCTGTAGAAGGGTGCTATGGCAGACTGTGTCGAAGGCTGCGGAGAGGTCGAGGAGGATGAGGGCGACTGTGTCTCCATTGTCCAGTAGAGTTCGAATGTCGTCTGTTGCTGCGATGAGGGCGGTCTCAGTGCTGTGTTTTGCTCGGAAGCCGGACTGTGAGGAGTCGAGGGATTTGTTGGCTTCGAGGAAGGCGGCGAGCTGGTTGTTGACAGCTTTCTCGATGACTTTGGCCGGGAATGGAAGGAGTGAGATGGGGCGGTAATTTTTGAGTTCGGTGGGGTCCGATGTGGGTTTTTTCAGAAGGGCGCTGAGTTCAGCGTGTTTCCAGCTTTCCGGGAAGGTGGCGGAGTTGAAGGAGCAGTTGATGACGTCTCGGAGGTGCGGTGCTATGATGGAGTCTGCTTTGTTGAAGATGTGGTGAGGGCATGGGTCTGTGGGGGATCCTGAGTGGATGGAGTTCATCAGGCGGATGGTGTCCTCAGTGGAGATTGGGTTCCAGTCATTAAGGATGTTCAAGGGGGGTGAATGTTCAGCAGGTGGTTGGGTGGGTTGGTCTCCGGGTTGGTTGTCGAAGCTGTTGTGGATGTCTGCAATTTTGTTGTGGAAGAATGAAGCTAGGGAGTCGCAGAGGGCTTGAGAGGGGGTGATGTCGTTGGAGTTGGCCGAGGGATTGGTAAATTCCTTGACGATGTTGAAAAGTTCCTTGCTGTTGTGGGCGTTGTTATCTAGTCGATCCTTGAAGGCGGTTTTCTTGGCCTTTCGGATTAGTTGGTGGTGTATGCGGGTGGCGTTTTTGAAGGCGTCCTTGGTGCTGGTGGTTGGGTCTTTTTTCCAGGCCTTCTCAAGGGAGAGGCAGAGTTTCTTGGACTTCTTAAGATCATCGTTGAACCATGAGGCCTTCTTGCTGCCAGGTTTGCTTTGTTGTTTTTTCAGTGGTGCTAGGATGTCGGCGCTGTTGGATATCCATAGGGTGAGGTTGGTGGCGGCTTGGTCGGGGTTTGAAGAGTGGGCTGGGGTGTTTAGAAGGAGCGATGAGGAGATCTGGTCGATGGTGACTTTGTTCCAGTTTCTTTGCAGAGTTGGTTGGGGGTGGTTGATGGGTTTGGGCTTGTTGTAGGTAAAGTGAACGCAGCTGTGGTCAGTCCAGAGGAGAGCCGTAGTGTGGCTGAAGGAGACATGATTGCTGGAGGTGAAGATAGGGTCGAGAGTGTGACCTGCGATGTGGGTGGGGGAAGTGACCAGTTGTTTAAGTCCGAGGTTGGCGAGGTTGAGAGAAGACAGAAAACTGCCAGAAAGTCAACCCAATTCAGAGATGTGAATAACAAGGAAATCAAAAAGTTTCCTAAATGATATCTAATATTTGACCTAAATAAAACCCATTTACAACAACGAAGTCGAGATCATATACTAGGGGGTTCACAATATAAGCATAGGCATGTGTATAAAATCAGTTATTATTTACAAAAAAGAGCATTACAGGAAACACTGAAATTCAATCCTGTCATTAAGCCCACTCGGCACCAGAGTTTGCAGATATTTTGTCCACCAAGCTTCTCTTTGAGCTAAATGGATTATGTGATTGTGATCAGGTTTTACTGCAACTATTTCAAGAATAGTGAACCTAAGTTGGGCATTGGTGTGTTGATGTTCTAACCAATGTGTGGCAAAAAAAGACTTTGTAGATTTTGTCCTAAATGTGCTCTTGTGTTCAGTTATCCGCGCCTTAATTTTTCTTGCAGTTTTGCCTACATAAAGTAAGCCACACGGGCATCTAATGGTGTAGATAACATTTGAGCTATTGCAATCACCATTGTGTTTTAACGCAATGGGTTTTCCTGATTGAGGGTGATGGATCACATTCCCTGTCATTACATTATTACAATGTATACAGTTGTAACATTTGCGCATTCCATTGTAGTGCTGTTGATCTTCAGATACTTTGGTAGTCAAAATCTCCTTGAGGTTCTTACTTCTCGTATATGCAAACAAGGGCGCTTCATCATAAAGACCCTTAAAATCAGGCTCCTGTTTCAATAATTCCCATCTAGATTTGATGATACGTTTAATCACTTGAGATCTTGATGAATATTTAGAAACAAACACATGTCTGTTTGACTTCTCTTTTGGTTTGGCTGTGAGTAACATCTCACGTGATTTTGAGTCAGTCTTATTCAGAGCTGTATCCAAAATTTCCGTAGGATAACCTCTTTGTTTAAATCTCTCTTGCTGTTGACTTAAAGCTTCGTGTAAATCTACTGGATTAGAAGTTATCCGCTTCACCCTTAATAATTGTGAATACGGAAGGTTGTCTTTCAATGAAGGAGGATGAAAACTGGAATACAGAAGCAAGTTGTTTCTGTCAGTGGGTTTTGTATACACTGCTGTTTCCGAGTGTTGGTGCCGAGTGGGCTTAATGACAGGATTGAATTGCAGTGTTTCCTGTAATGCTCTTTTTTGTAAATAATAACTGATTTTATACACATGCCTATGCTTATATTGTGAACCCCCTAGTATATGATTTCGACTTCGTTGTTGTAAATGGGTTTTATTTAGGTCAAATATTAGATATCATTTAGGAAACTTTTTGATTTCCTTGTTATTCACATCTCTGAATTGGGTTGACTTTCTGGCAGTTTTCTGTCTTCTCTCACTCTTATTTTTATTATTGTTATTATAATTTTTTTCACATTTTTTCACTTTATTCTACCGATTGTTTCTTTCACTTTTTTTAATTCACTCATTTTTCCTACTCATTCCCTAAGTAATCTTGGGTCGTGAACAAGCACATACTTGGTCTGACTACCAGTCATTGTAAGTATTGCAGTCACTATATTGCATGACTATATTCTTCTAAGATGTTCTTGTACCAGTTTCTATTGCTCACAGCTATTGACAGAAAGATCTTTTCTTGTTGCCACTCGTTTCCATCACGTTGCGCGTATTATTCAGATTCCTGACGGACATATATTGTCTTTAAATCAGCAATCGTTTATGTAAGTAGGGTGGAAATTGCATTTACACCACTCTAAGATGGCGGCGTTGTTTAAGTCCTATCACGCTGTCCATGAGGCTAACGCTGACGCATATAATAGACGAAGGTTAGATGCAGGTCTCAGGGTGGAGGAGTTGGAAAGAAGTCTTGTTGCGTGCCCGGGCAGTTAGAGGTGAGTAGTTAACTCGTTTAGTTAGAACAAGCGCAGATTCTTTAGTACGTGATTTTCAGAATAAGTGTACTTATTTTTTAGATTGAGAGCACGAGCGTGTTTCGAAACAGTGGGAATTACATGGTGCCGGCAAGGTTTTCATCGTGGCGAGTTTAAAGAAGCGACGCCGCGTTGCTCGGCAGTTAGAGGTAAGCAATGAACTAGCCCAGTTAGTGTTATTGTAGATTTTTGATTATGAGACTCTTAGACAAATGTACTAATTTTTCAGAACTGAGAGCACGAGTTTCGTGTTAGAACCGACGGGGACTACTAAATATCGGTGAGTCGAGATTGTCGTCGAGGCAAGCGCTTTACCTTATTCATTTACACACAGATAATCACGTGGCAAAACGATTAGGAACATGATTTTTCAAAAATCAAGGTGATGCTCAGGAGAACTATGTTTACAGAGGCAGTATGCCTCAGATTGACAATTGCCACATATCAGTGACTACTGTATCATCGTTTTTTGTCTAGTGCATTGACAACAAGTCAAGATAGATTTAATAATGGTGGTCAGTTCTTACATGGTATAACAGGCTATGTCACTAATTAAATATAGAACAGTAGTAGTTTAAACTGAGTCTTTTGAGAAATCATGTCCACAGTATAAACAGGATCTGTATCTTATAGCAATATTTTTATGATACTCTCCTCATCTATTCACAGGCAGAGGATACATAAATGTTCCCTCCACATTTGTTGGTCTGAATTCGGGTAGTGATAAAATAGATGGAAAGTCGTTTCTATTCGCTTGAGCACAGTGATAAGATTGGAGGAAAATCAGCATCATCTGGTGCTGTAGTTTAAAGGTTGCAGCTACATCTATTTCAAACGAGTAGGTATCTAAAGACGCACTTTGTTTATACTGGAATGCAGTCTAAAGGTTTTATCTTATGATTATAACTGTAATGATGTGTTGTCGTTTGTTTCCTCAGCGAATGCACTAGTAATAGTCAGACCTTTTCGGTTGAATTTGCAGTTTGTTGCACAAGGGAGTAGTTGAGAAGTGAGTGCATGGCTGCCATTTACAAATATAGAGTGACGACTGTCACGGCGCGGTGAGGTACACTTTTAACTGTGATAGTTATGGTTTCTGTTCACACAATTCTTTTGTTCATTCAAATTAGCAACACAGTAATATTATTCAACAGTGGTGGTGGTATCTCTTTTGATTGCACTTAACTTCATGTGCGGTTTCCATTCACTTGGTGTTTTCACGTTTTGACCTGAATAAAAATTCCATAAATGTAGATAAATGATTAATAGAGATATGTACTACAAGTTGTTGACATTATGAACTGCCACTGCCTATAAGTGCATTAATTCTACTGAATTATCTTATTTGCAATACATCGGTCTTACATTGTTTTATTTTTTCAGTGCCCCTGAAGAAGGGAACCCCCCGAAATGCATTGGGCCTTCTCCTCAACTATGGTTATCAACAGCATTAAAAATGTTGTTGTATAGCAAATTGCAATAGTATTATCATGTTTTTGTAAGCACAAGCTTCATGGTTTCATATTCTGAATCAGTTCAAGATGAACATGGTGAAATTGTAATGTTTATATTTTTCAACAACAAAAATACAACGTTTTTTTGTAGAAGAAGTACCTCTCTGTGTGATTAATTTTGTAAAAAACTAGATGATATATTTTTTTCAATTGTTATACTTTAAACATTGGAGTGCGTTTGGTAAACTAGTGAGTTTCCACCAGCAGTTGATTGTTATTTTGGGCTGGCTGCCTTACAACCAAACAGCACACAAACATAGTCTCAGATTTTTGAATAATTGAGTGCTGGTAGTAGCTAAGGGAGTGCACAGGCAAAACACCTTTTTCTTAATATTTAATGATGACAGTGCTGAGGACAGGTGATACTAGAGGCATTGCTTTAATGCAAAATACCATCTGATGAACCAAATACAAAAGGATAAGCTTACCCTGGAGAATGTGAGATGCATTTACATTGTCAAAAAAGACAGAACTTGCAATGGCACCGGTGTGAGAAGTTAGCCTGGCATATGATGTCACTAGAACTAGTGGTACCTTGCACCAGTCTAAATTGACCCTTATTGATGGTGGTTGAAAAGTCAACCTTATAGACAAGATATCCTAGTGGTAGCATGGACCAGCAGTCATAGGCTAAGACTTCAGAGAACATGTAAAGCGAGCTGTTTTACCAATTATAATCCCTTGAATACCAAATTAAAGGACACCACACAAGATATATATCAAATATGGAATATGCTACTGTAACGGCCGGATTCTCGGACCAGATAGGATCAGCTCCTCAGAGCACCTCCAACCCAGACGGAACGTAATCACCTCCCTCCTTAGAACGTATTTACAATAGGTATGTATATGTCTTGTACCTAAGGATGGGGAATTAGCAATATACATGCATAGGTTTTCTACAATATCCCACTCATACCAGTTAGTCTTGCGGCAACTTAGGCCCAGACTAGTCTACACTAGGGCAGTTCTGATTAGTTACCATTACACACTGACCACAGTCATTGCTCGCTCGGCAAGTCGCAATCCTGCGTGCCTACACACTAGTTTCCTCCCTAGTGTTCTCTCCCTCACAGCCCGGTCCACAATCCGGCGGACCTATACACTAGTCTCCTCCCTAGTGTTCTCTCCGCTTACCAACGACGATCACTTTCCTATGAGTACCTTTGGAAGGATTTCTCATTGGCTACTCGGGATATAATACTACAATATTAGGAATTACCACAACTTACCAAATTAGAAGATGTGCAATCTATTCTTCACATCGAGGGGTCCCTCTCTCCCTCATTGCTCAGTCACCTCTTACCTGACTGGGAATTACATCCGTTCATGAAAACAATGCCTGACTAGAAGAACAGGTTACCCTGATTGAACAAGAATACGAGGCACATATTGGTTCACTAAGAACTGGGGTATTTTATTACAATGATCATAAAAACACAATACTACACTATAACATATATCCTGCAAAGGAAAGTGAAAGGTTAGAATGTGCACACTATAGAATATGGGCAGAAGTCACCTTATTGACGCGAAGTCGGGGTTCAGCGGTCATCTAGGTTCCCTTCTCGTCTGTGCCTTGGCTCATCTTAGAGTCACACCTCAGCAGTCACGAGTACACGTCTGCACCGCTATGCTCTGTCTTCTCTGCTTTCCTTCAAGTCACTGGAACCTTCCTCTTTATTAACTGCTGTCTCTCTCTGTCTCCAATAGCTCTGCACTACTTCTCTCTCCTCTCCAATCTTTCTAAGAGAGTATCAGCTTCGTGATCTTTCTCGGACTTCAAAATGGCGACTGTCTGCCAGGAAATAATTAATGGCATTGATGCTAACGGCTAGCTGCCGCCTACAGACTGACTGACTCACTGCCTCATGCTTTCGCTAATATGGAAGCTTGTCCTTTCATGGAAAATTACGGCCAGTAACCTGCCACCCACCAAATTCTTGTACCTCCCGTACCAAGGACACATTCCCAGCCGGCCGGCCTGATGTTGTGTCTTCGAAGTGGAGAAAAATACAGTCTTTCCATAAGGGCCAGCCTGAGCCGGTTCTCTCCAAGCGAACAACACTTTGAAACTAAAACATTACACTTGACCTAGAAGCATCTCAAGCTGCCGGGGTAGAAAGCAAGATGGAGTCTCTCCTGTTTGAGGCCTACAAGGCCCGAAATAAGCATAACTCCATAGAAGGTATACTAACACTCTTGCAAAAGGACGGATTATCACTAATACTAATGAATCTATCCCCTAATATAAGTTTATAAGCCCTGATCTAAGGAAAAGGGTACGAAAGTGCATTACTGTGCCTTATGAATAGGCCCTGTCTATAGCTCTAGTCCTTGCACTAGAATGTTAATAGACTAGAGTCACTTCCAATCATCTTCCCAAAAAGGAGGGCCGAAAAAGTCGGTCAAAACAGCTACTTACCAGTATGCATCTGTTCTTGGCATGTAGGGCTGCTGACATTCATATCTGATTCAGAAAAGGGGTGGTGATGAACAGAGTGTCTGAATTAAGCAGACCACTCTTACCCAGTCCAAAGATCAGGGCTTGATCCATCACCGTTATTTATCTCACTGCACCATCCCAGCTCAGAACCTGGCTATATGCAAATCAGTCTGTCCCTGGCCCAGTGCATCATGGGAACAGGGCAGACTAAACTACCAAGCCAATTCTTCACCAGAAAGGAGACAAGCTACCGGGGACCGGTTTCTGGCATTCCAGCCTTCTTCGGCCCGGCTTGCTTGAATCCTGATGGTGCAGTCAGAAAGGGACTCATGCCTGAGTATACCCTGCCACACCTATAGTGGCCAAAAACGATTCAGAAAAGGGGGTGGTGATGAACAGAGTGTCTGAATTAAGCAGACCACTCTTACCCAGTCCAAAGATCAGGGCTTGATCCATCACCGTTATTTATCTCACTGCACCATCCCAGCTCAGAACCTGGCTATATGCAAATCAGTCTGTCCCTGGCCCAGTGCATCATGGGAACAGGGCAGACTAAACTACCAAGCCAATTCTTCACCAGAAAGGAGACAAGCTACCGGGGACCGGTTTCTGGCATTTCAGCCTTCTTCGGCCCGGCTTGCTTGAATCCTGATGGTGCAGTGAGAAAGGGACTCATGTCTGAGTATACCCCGCCACACCTATAGTGGCCAAAAACGATTCAGAAAAGGGGGTGGTGATGAACAGAGTGTCTGAATTAAGCAGACCACTCTTACCCAGTCCAAAGATCAGGGCTTGATCCATCACTGTTATTTATCTCACTGCACCATCCCAGCTCAGAACCTGGCTATATGCAAATCAGTCTGTCCCTGGCCCAGTGCATCATGGGAACAGGGCAGACTAAACTACCAAGCCAATTCTTCACCAGAAAGGAGACAAGCTCAAGGGGACCGGTTTCTGGCATTTCAGCCTTCTTCGGCCCGGCTTGCTTGAATCCTGATGGTGCAGTGAGAAAGGGACTCATGTCTGAGTATACCCCGCCACACCTATAGTGGCCAAAAACGATTCAGAAAAGGGGGTGGTGATGAACAGAGTGTCTGAATTAAGCAGACCACTCTTACCCAGTCCAAAGATCAGGGCTTGATCCATCACTGTTATTTATCTCACTGCACCATCCCAGCTCAGAACCTGGCTATGTGCAAATCAGTCTGTCCCTGGCCCAGTGCATCATGGGAACAGGGCAGACTAAACTACCAAGCCAATTCTTCACCAGAAAGGAGACAAGCTACCGGGGACCGGTTTCTGGCATTTCAGCCTTCTTCGGCCCGGCTTGCTTGAATCCTGATGGTGCAGTGAGAAAGGGACTCATGTCTGAGTATACCCTGCCACACCTATAGTGGCCAAAAACGATTCAGAAAAGGGGGTGGTGATGAACAGAGTGTCTGAATTAAGCAGACCACTCTTACCCAGTCCAAAGATCAGGGCTTGATCCATCACCGTTATTTATCTCACGGCACCATCCCAGCTCAGAACCTGGCTATATGCAAATCAGTCTGTCCCTGGCCCAGTGCATCATGGGAACAGGGCAGACTAAACTACCAAGCCAATTCTTCACCAGAAAGGAGACAAGCTACCGGGGACCGGTTTCTGGCATTTCAGCCTTCTTCGGTCCGGCTTGCTTGAATCCTGATGGTGCAGTGAGAAAGGGACTCATGTCTGAGTATACCCTGCCACACCTATAGTGGCCAAAACGATTCAGAAAAGGGGGTGGTGATGAACAGAGTGTCTGAATTAAGCAGGCCACTCTTACCCAGTCCAAAGATCAGGGCTTGATCCATCACCGTTATTTATCTCACTGCACCATCCCAGCTCAGAACCTGGCTATATGCAAATCAGTCTGTCCCTGGCCCAGTGCATCATGGGAACAGGGCAGACTAAACTACCAAGCCAATTCTTCACCAGAAAGGAGACAAGCTACCGGGGACTGGTTTCTGGCATTTCAGCCTTCTTCGGCCCGGCTTGCTTGAATCCTGATGGTGCAGTGAGAAAGGGACTCATGTCTGAGTATACCCTGCCACACCTATAGTGGCCAAAGACGGCTGAAATGCCAGAAACCGGTCCCCGGTAGCTTGTTTCCTTCCCAGTATAAGAATTGGCTTGGTAGTTTGGTCTGCCCTGTTCCCATGATGCACTGGGCCAGGGCAAACTAATTTGCATATAGCCAAGTTCTGAGCTGGGATGGTGCAGTGAGCTAAAAAACGGTGATGGATCAAGCCCTGATCTTTGGACTGGGTAAGAGTGGTCTGCTTAATTCAGACACTCTGTTCATCACCACCTCCTTTTCTGAGACATTCATATCTGTGCATAGATCGCTGCCTAGTGTTGGGTCTGGATGATTGCACGTTGTTGTCCTGGAAGAGTCTTCGAAGTATCACGAGATAGGTGGCTCCTCCCTTGGACTACAGTGCGCATGGGCATCCTCTCCATCCTCAGATTGTTTTTCGCCATTGTGGCAGAGATGGAGTATGTTACAGTAATAGATGTCCATGCAAAAAAGTAGGAAAGTAAAAAATGAATGCTACAGCTGCGACAGGCACAGGGGAGGAGGGTGGGCGATATGAATGTCAGCAGCCCTACATGCCAAGAACAGATGCACACTGGTAAGTAGCATATTCCGTTTGAGGCATGTGGGCTGCTGAATTCATATCTGTGCATAGAATGTATAGCAGTCTCTCCCTTAGCGGTGGCTACCTGTGCCAGCTGCAGCAGTCTGAAAAAGAGTTTTTAGAACAGCCTGACCAACAGCTGCTTGCTGTTTGGAATGCACATCTTCACAATAGTGTTTTGTGAAAGTATGTATGGTTGACCATGTGGCTGCTCTACATATTTCCTCTATGGGAATGTTTCCTAGGAAAGCCATCGATGCCCCTAGTTTGCGTGTAGAATGCGCTCTTGGGGGAACTGTTAAAGTGAGATTTGCTTTTAGATAACATATTTGGATGCACTTAACTATCCATCTGGCTAACCCAGATTTTGAAATGGGGTTGCCCTTGTGTTGTGGTGAGAAGGCAACAAACAATTGTTTAGTCTTTCGAAATCCCTTAGTTCTATCAATGTAGTATAGAAGTGCTCTCTTGACATCTAGGGTGTGTAGAGCCCTTTCAGGTACTGATTGTGGATTTGGAAAGAACACTGGCAGTTCTATTGTTTGATTGATATGAATATGGGATACCACTTTTGGCATGAATTTAGGGTTTGTTCTAAGAACTACTCTATTTGCATGTATTTGGATGAATGGCTCTTGAATAGTTAGGGCTTGTAGCTCGCTAACTCTTCTAAGTGAAGTAATTGCTACTAGAAAATCCACTTTCCATGTTAAAAATTGCAATTCACACGAATGCAATGGTTCAAATGGTGGTCCCATTAGTCTGGTTAAAACAACGTTTAGGTTCCAGACAGGTGAAGGTGGGTGTTTTGGGGGCATTATTCTTTTGAGTCCCTCCATGAATGCCTTAATCGCAGGTACTCTGAATAGCGAAAGATGCTGTCTATTCTGAAGATAAGCTGCAATGGCAGCTAAGTGTATTCTTATAGACGAATATGCTAGATTGCAACAATGCAGGTGCAAAAGATAGCAAATGATATTTTGCGTTGAAGCATCTAGTGGGTTTATGTCATTGTTATTGCAGTAAAGGACAAAACGCTTCCACTTAGCAGCAGAGTAACAAGCTCTGGTTGTAGGTTTGCTTGCCTCCTTGATAATGTTCATACAGTCAGGAGGTAAATTTAGGTACCCAAACTCTAAGATTTCAGGAGCCAGATCGCAAGGTTCCGTTGTTGCGGGTCTGGGTGCTGTATGTCTCCATGGCTCTGCGTGAGTAGAGTGGGTGTTAGCCGCAGTCTTTGATGAGGCACCACGGAAAGTTCTAGGAACGTTGCGTACCATGGTAGCCTCGCCCATGTTGGAGCAACCCGGACTAGTGTCATTGAATGCTGGCGTAGTTTGCGTGTTACTAGCGGTATTAACGGTGCTGGGGGAAAAGCGTACGCAAATCTGCCTGACCAGTTCATCCATATCGCATTGCCCTGCGACTGCGGATGTGGAAACCTGGCGGCAAAGTACTGGCATTTTGTGTTTTCTTTTGTGGCGAACAGGTCTATCTCTGGTTGTCCCCACTGTTGGAAGTATGGTTGGAGCACCGTGTGATGAATCTCCCACTTGTGCAGCTGTTGGCTGTGTCTGCTGAGCAGATCTGCTACTTGGTTGTCTTTCCCTGGGAGGTGTTGTGCCATGAGAAAAATGTTTCTTTGGATGGCCTGTGAGAAGTTGGCCTGATATATAATGTTCACTATTCTAGTGAACACTTTGTATCAGTCCAAACAACCCTTATTGATGATTGGTTGTAAGTCAACCTTATAGACCAGCTATCCTAGTAGCATGGATACGAGCAGTCTAAGGCTAAAGACTCGAGAGGGCGTGTTAAGCCAGCTGTTATACCACACATGTACCCCTTGAACACCAAGTGAAAGGACACCACACAAGTGTTATGAAAATAAACAGTGTATTTATTAAAATCACAACAGCTCTGTACTCTTTATGAGGACAGGGTACTAAGCACAAAACAAAACTCTTACGAAAATACTTAAGTTAGCACAGTATATACAAATGCCCGAGGGGCACGGAAAACCATATACTCCGAAAGTGGAATGCGAAATTACTAGCAGGTAAGTACAGTACTAATAGGCTTTGGAATCGCTAGGTCTTGACTATAGAATCTTCAGATTACTTCTAGGAGGCCTAGGGGACTCGGGTGCAAAGTGTGCACTCTCACGCGGGATGCGGGACAAAGTCTATGGTAGCTAGATTTCAGAGCGTTAGTGTTCTCGGGCGAACCCGACCTGGTAGGAGGAAAACGAAAGTAGATTCTGACCCTTGGATAGTGAGGCTATGCTGGGGCACCGAAATGCAGAAGTTACCTAGCCCAGGGGCTGCAGCTGCATATGTCTCAAAAGACGTCGGGAATCCTCGTAGACGGACCAGGAGCCTGGAAGAAAGATGCTGACAGGCGACCAGTGAAGAGAGTTCGAAGTGATCCAAGCCTGGATCTTGAAGACAGATGACACCTGAAAGCAGAGCGGACCAAGTTCGTGACTACTAGCCAGTAGTCAGGTGGCACCAGGAGGGCACCGGATGGTAGTCACCTCGACTAGGTGAGTGGGTGACGCTGTGCTCTGCAAATCTCACGGACCAGGAGGCGTTGTCGGCGACCAGGATGGAGGAGCGAGCTGTCCCACGATGGAAGAAGCTGTCGGCGTCGCTGGACCCAGGATTGGGCAACAAAGTCTTGGCAAATTCAAGCCCACGCGGTGGACTCAAAATGGCGTCTGGAGTGGACCAGGAGGGTCCGGGGTGCCTCTCTTGAAGAAGGAAGCAAAGGCCAGTCTGGAGCAACCAGACCAGCAGCAGTGATGTCGTCGGGCGTCGTTAAGAAGGCCACAAGCCAGCCGGCTAGTAGCCAAACAACGCGGTGAGCAGGCAGAAGCAGAAGGGCCCCACGCAGATCGTGGAGATGCTGGAGGGCTGATCTTCGGTGCTGGAGCTGCTCAGGGTTGGGGCTTCTCGGACCCCAAAGCACTCACCAGTGGAGGACTCAGTGGGCTTGTTGCAAAGAAGTCGTGCAGTCTTGGCGATCGTCGGTCCCTCGAGGTCTCGTCGCACTCACAGTTCTCAGCTTTGCTGTAGAGGTGAGTAGAGGTCAGAGGTGCCAGGGAAGCCGGGTCTCGTCGAGCTGGGTCGTCCGATTCCGGAGGAAGGACTTGCAGCAGACCACAGTGTTCTTAGGATGGTGCCTGCGGATGCAGGGTGACTACTCCTTAGCCACAAGGGAGAATCTTGAAGAAGAAATCTTGATGTCCTTTCGCAGAAAGTCGTGTCTTGATTCCAAAGATGATCTAATTTGAACAGGGGGCCCGCTCCTATCTTTATACTAAAAAAGGGGGCTGACCCGGTGACTAGGTCCTGCCTATGGGTGGGACTAGGAGGGGGGTGGTTACACCCCTCTCCCATGCCGGACTTTCCCCAGGCCAGGGGCTGGTGTGCCCCTGGAACTGGTTCTGACCGGCCTATGCGTAGTGAGCACCGGGGTGCCACTCAGCAGTCACCTTCCTGTAAAGCCCTGCCTACCCAGGATACACAAAACCCTGTCTGGGACGGTGCTAGCACCGCCCTCGACAGGAAACCCTTTGTCCAGGCTCCCCTCGCTGGAAGGACTCCCAGCTGCAGGGGGTCAGACTCGTGTCTGTGGTGGCAGTTCCATTTTGTGGAGCTGAGGCTTCAGTTAACTTTAACCGGGGTTCACAGTTACATACATGTTGTGTCCCTCTAGAAGGGTGGAATGCTAACCCCGTCGCCAGAATTGGCGAGGGGTTAGTATTCCAATTCGTATGACACCTTACTCGACATGTTTTGATAAAGCAATACCAAAGATAGCATTTAACCGTGAGGATTATAATGCACTTAAGAGTATATGGTATGCGATATCATGGAACAGCTATTAGGACTTGGTTCCGCAAGCTGCAGACAGGCTCAGCTCATGCCAGAGCACCATCTCACACGATTCCACGCACTCTGCCTTCAGGATTGTTAAGGCCTGCCATAGGAGTGACTGATAGGAATCTGTGTGTCCATTTTAGGGTTAGATATAGGTATACTATATCTACAGCAAAGGGTGATTACACGACTTTGCCCCAGCTGTCATGCAGCCAGTTGTGTCGAATTTAGGAGGCCAGCCAGGGGTGGCATAATACATGCTTCAGCCCCTGGTAGGGCCTGGGTACACCTATGCCCTGAGTTACAGGGTCTGATAAGGTGGCCCAGTACCAATTGGAAATGTACCTAAGGTACATGGAATCCATTTTACAGAGAGAGCAGTAGGCCTGGGGTCCTGATTGGCAGGGTCCCAGGTCGACTATGTCAAAAACCAGCTAAAACACAGGGAAAAAAAGTTGGGGGCAACCATAGTCAGGAGGTACCTTCCTACACAACTCCCCCCCAAACGAAAGGAGATAAGGCTATCCTTGTCCAGGTAAGCCTCTATTACCTAAGTGGCCATATAAGGAAGGACCATCTCTGGCTTGGTTTCCCCCTGTGTCATGGTCCACTAGGCAACCCCTCACCCTAAGGGTATCTGAGGGTCTCCACCATAGGGAATCTCTGTCTCTGGTGTGTCTTGGGAAAGAAAAAGGCTGATGCTGGGATGGAGTACTGAAGTGAGGCTCCTCTACCTTTGGGCTCAACTTCCTCCAATCACCATCCATCATGTGTGCCTTCCTTTCTTTAGCTGAGATGCACTGAGCTCTCAGGGTCAGCTTCTGGCTACCTAAAGCTGGAGGCTGAGTCCCTCTGTTTGGCTTACTGGAGGGACAGGTCAGGTCTGGAGTTTTTAGGCCCCATGTTTGGCTGTGCCCAACAGTGTCCAGCTGTGGGAGGTCTCTAACTACTTTTAAGGGGGATCCCTCAGGAGTCTGAGTTCCTTTCACTTGGCTAGGTTTACCAGCTTCAGTGATCCTAATCTGCTGATTAAGGAGTTCTTTTGGACAGGGGGCCCTTTGGGGTCCACCACTGGCCTCCCTGACCTCCACAGCCCTGGGCTGACTGAGGCAGGGTAGAGAGGGGCAGGTTACCTGCTCCAGACTGGGTCCCACCTTGGAAGGGTCCACTGACATCAGGGGCTCTGCCAGGCTAGGCCTGACTACCTCTGGGGCAGTTCCTTCACAAGGGGTCAGATCAGTTCCCTGAGGAGGCTGATCCTTTCCTAGAGTCTGGTGGGAGGGAGATTTCTCTTCCTCCTCAATGCTCTCTGTCTGAGTGGAGTGATCCATTGTTTCAGGCTTCACAACACTCTCTGTTTGAGTGGAGGCTGAGACCATTACAGCCCTGCCAACCTTTTCAGGAGGGCACTCAGTTTGTGTTTGGGCTGTGACTGTCACAGCCCTCCTATCCTGTTCTGGGAAGTCTGTCTGAGCCTGGGCAGTAGCTACCACTGCCCTTCCAACCTTTTCAGGGAGGACTGGTGCTTGGACTGGGGCTGCAGCTATTACTGCCCCACTAACCCTTCTGGATAGGCCTATCATCCTGGAGTGGGTTTCTTGCTCCACCTCAGCCCATGCTGAGAGTTCCAGGTCATTCCCCAGTAAGCAATCTACAGGTAGGTTATCTGTCACTGCCACTCTCATGGGCCCTGTGACATTACCCCAGCTGAGCTTGACTACTGCCATGGGATGCCTTCTTTTCACTCCATGAATGTCTGTCACCTGATAAGTAAAACCAGAGGTCAGTTGAGCAGAGGGGACCAGATGGTCAATCACCATGGTGATGCTGGCCCCTGTGTCTCTGAATGCCTCAACTTTCTGACCATTGACTAGGAGCTCTTGTCTATACTTTCCCAAAATGTGGGGACCAGTAGTGAAGTTGGCAAACCCCATGCCAGTCTCACAGACAAGAGTTGTGTCAGGGGATCTGGCAAGGCCATAATCCACCTGATTTCCCAAAGTAATGCCCACCACATTCTTGGGGGCACTCCCACCACCTGGGGGATTACCACTAGTGGTAACAGGAGGTCTGGGAGTATTACCTGGGGGTATGTTTTCCTTATTGCTATTTTTAGGGCAACTGACATCACTTTTGTAATGGCCCACCCGTTTACAGGTATGGCAATAAGGTTTCTTCTGTTCTGAAGGAGTGTTCTGGGACCCACCACCCTTGTTGGAGTTTTGGGGCCCTTGGGAAGTCTTCTCTGTGGATTTATCCCCACCCTTCTCTTGAGGCTTGGTTGATTCCTTCTTCTGGTCACCACCCTGGTTCTTAGGCCTGACCCTGGTTCTGACCCATTTGTCTGCCCTCTTACCCAATTCCTGTGGAGAGGTCAGATCAGAGTCTACAGGTGCTGGTGTAATAACTGGTTCTGACAATTACTTAAGATTTGCTCCCTCATAATTAGATTGTACAATCCTTTAAAATCAGTAACCTTACTACCCAGTAGCCAGCCTTCAAAAGCCTTAGTGGCACAATCAACAAAGTCAGTCCAATCCTGAGACTGAGTTTTCTGGGTGTCTCTGAACAGCAACCTGTACTGCTCAGTGGTTAAACCAAACCCATCAACCAGTGTATTCTTTAGGACTTGGTAATTGTTAGCATCCTCAACTCTAGTAGTGAGGAGCTTATCTCTACCTTTACCTTCAAAGGAGAGCCACAAGATAGCTGCCCACTGACTCTGGGGAACACCCTGCACAGTGCAGGCCCTCTCCAAAGCAGTAATCCATTTGTGGATGTCATCCCCTTGTTTAAAGGGGGCACTATCTTATTCAGGTGCTTTGTATCAAAACTCCTTTCCCTATTGCTAGGTATATTGCTGCCACCAGTGGGTTTTGATCCACTCAATTCCTGCTCTCTAGCAAAGGCAAGTCTTTCTTTGGCCAGGGCAAGTTCTTCCCTGGCAATCCTCAGATTGACTTCCCTTTCCTTGGCTTCATAAACTCTCCTCTGAGGGGAGGTCATCCTCCTCAGAGCAGAGGCCTGAGAGCCATTGGTTTGAATGGATCTGTTAGAGCCTCTTGAGAGAGACCTAACTCGTCCATTCCCAATGTTAAGCTGGCCTGAGAGGGGTCCTAGGGCTCTCCTAGTATCACTCTCATGCCTGCTTAAGTTGTCCCTAGTTAGCTGACTAACTATTTCTGGACCTTTGTCTGCCTCATCCCCAGATGTCTCCTGATCATCATCCTCCTCACCTGAGAGATGGATGAGATCTGGGTCACCCCTGGTTCCTTCTAGGGCTGGCATGTCCCCTTCTGGATGAGAAGAGCTAAGAAGTTTCTCAGCCTTTCTAGCATCATAAGTCTCTAAGAGACCTATCAGAAATGGGATTGTGGGGTTAGACCCCTGTTTTAGTTTCCTGGAGGTACACACTGGAGGTAAAAACCAGCTAAAACACAGGGAAAAAAAGTTGGGGGCAACCATAGTCAGGAGGTACCTTCCTACATGGCCCACTTCCACATGCTTTGTGCTAGATGTGATAGCTGTGGAGAGTGTGTTCCTCCCTGTTTCTGTATGTAGTACATTGCTGTCATGTTGTCCGTTCGGATCAACACAGCTTTGTTGCATAAATGTACTTTTAACGCCTTCATTGCCTGAAAAATTGCCATAATTTCTAGCAAGTTGATGTGCATTTTCTTTTGTTGTGTTGTCCATAGGGCCTACACTGTGTACTGAAGGACATGGGCTCCCCATCCTGTCAGGGATGCGTCCGTTGTCAACACTATTTGTGGTACAGGCTCTTGGAACAGTCGTCCCTTGCAAAGGTTTTGTGGATTCCACCAATGCAGAGAGTTTTATGCACGACTGGTGACCAACATTAGGTCTTTCAATTGTCCTTGAGCCTGGTTCCACTGCCTTGCTAAGCACTCCTGTAGCGGACGCATGTGTAGTCTGGCATGAGGGACTATGAAGATGCACAAAGCCATCATGCCTATGAGTTGCATATACACTCGGGCAGAGAGCGAGTGTTGGGGCTTGAACCTTTGGATTAGTAGCTGCATACTGTTTATTCTTGCAGCGTTTGGGTATGCTTTTGCTGTTAGAGTATTTATTGTTGCTCCCAGGTACTGCTGTACATGGGATGGTTGAAGGTGAGATTTTTGGTAAATCAACGTGAAGCCTAGGCTGTGCAGTAGGCGAATTGTTTTTTACATGTGGCTGGCACACTGCTGGGCTGACTTTGCTTGTATTAGCCAGTCGTCCAGGTGAGGAAATATAAATTTTTGGTCAAGTTATGTTCCCTATCGTGTACCCCACTGTCTCCATGTACGAGTTAAAGTGCATGTAACTTCCCTCCTGTGCCAGCTGTGAAGACGCAAATACATTTGCGTCCAACGTTAACATGTCCTCTTTCAGACCCACCCTGAATGGGTTGAATAGTCCGTTCCTAAGTATGCTATGCCAACGTCTTTTTGTAGTGTACTTTACATGTTTTTCAGCTCTGGCAAAGTAGGCCCTGAATTTCTGCCATCGAGCCTTTTTCTGCCTTCTGACTCTGAAAGCCTCAGCCCAGGCTGCCCCCGTACCTGTGAACTCTGCCTTACTTCCAGCGCGGCCCACCGCGCTCAGCTCAGCCTGCTGCCTGCCAAGACTGACTACAACCTTCGAGTTATCTGTTCCGCTCCTCGAAAATACATTTCTGCCTACTAGTTTCAGTAAACATTCCCCAGCTGCAGAGCCGAAGGGCCGGCCTGTCTCCGTGCAAGTAATTCATAGCCTCTGTTACCATGCTCCCATGGAAGGCCCATGCCCCCACGCTTTCTCATGCAGACACTCAGGCGCTTATACACGCACTCACAGTCAGTATAGAATAGCTTCTGCCCCAGAGACCTTTCCGCCCAGATAGCTCAGTTCCTAAACATCAGATACCAGATATGATAGAAGCACAAGTTGATCTGACATGCCAGACTTCTGTCTCTTTCCGTCAGTGTAAATGTCAAGCCCCCTGCACCCTCCAGTTTCACGCCAATCACACGTCATGCAGCTGCGCGCGCATCCAAGCCTCCGATTTCTGCTGACATTGCAACATTTCTGTTTAGTGCCACCCACATGTGACACCTACCTGTGACGTTTCTAGAACACACCTCCAGTTACGCCTAGTCCACGCCTTCTGATTACGTACTAGTAACACGTGGATGCTGTTATCTTGTCTTCTCTCAGCTGTTACGCCTACTATATTGCTTTCTATGGTGTAAATTAAGTATATAAGCTATGTATTGTCAATAAAATATTGCTCTATCCCTTCCTGAACCCTTTGTGGTTGCAGGAACCCGATATCCAGTTCCGGAACGATTCCTTTTTAAGGAATAAAACCCCTAAGAACTCTAACACCACGGACTCTGTTTTCTTTCTTTCCGATTGAGTTATTATTGATTAAGTACTTACCTGCATAGAAATTAAGATGGTAAATTAAATATTTACGACATTTTAGCGCCCGAATAGGGACCCCTCCCCCACCCCACGCGCCGGTTGGTACGTTGCAAGCTCTGTCCCCTGCCATCAGTTAGAAGGAAACTACGCGTACCGGCAGGATTTCCTGTATCTCCCTCTGGCCCACGGAGGTGACGAAGATTGCGATGAGTGCCCAGACGAGGCGGTGAGGAGTGCGGAGGATCCCGACCAGAGCCTAGCCGAAAGAAGCAAAGTCCGAGGTGCCAAGAGGCCCACCAGTTTTCCGAAGTATCCACGTGTCGAGTCGAGTCCGGTCCAGTCCAGTCCAGTCGAGTTTTCCGAGGCCTTCTGTTTTCCGTGCTTCCCGGTGAGTACCATTGCTGGGACGTATCTAGACGGGTTTGGGTACACAAGTCCGGTCTGCACTGTTTTAGACAGTGTATCTGTACTGTTTAGCAGTACATCAGTTATTCTAGTTTTTGCATTGTCTCTGACAGTGTATCTGTGCTGTTTAGCAGTACATCCGATATAGGGGGTAGTCATATATGTCGCAAATGTCTTTTTATGTGATTAATGTCGTGGTATGAGTGTGACTGTTTTTAATGTGCATTATTGTGTTCTTGTCTAACTAGCCGTATCCAGTACTAAGTAGCAAGGATTGAGCGTTCAGTACTAAGTAAACAAGATGCCGTTTTTCAACAAGTTAAAGCAGATAGGAACTAGGAAAGGGATACTAGAGGAAGAAATTCCTATCCCCCCTAGGGACACTCCTGGAAATTTTATGTACCATAAGCATGGCATAGATGCCATATTGTATCTAGAATTATGGGCCGATTATACTAAGCATCTAGACGAGAGACACAGATGGCCAGTTACTGGAACATGGGATGCCGAGTGCATCATGAAGGTAGAAGAAGCATTATGGAAAAAGAAAGCCAGACAATCTCAGAAAGACGCCATAGAGTTTTGGCGTAAGGAATCACATAAGCGTGCTGAAAAAGAACTACGTAGAGAGGACAGACTTAAAGAATCAGATAAAGCCCAAGAAAACGAATTAATTACTGAAGGGATCCGAGTAAAATCAGAGCAAGTAGACCGTGCACGAAATAACCTCGTAAACGGTATGTATCTCGCGGCCGAGGGTTCGCCTGAGGCCATTTCAGAAATACCGAAAAATCTGCCGCCACCATTGGTTCCGACTAAAGTAACTCACAGGACCACTAAAGATATATTCCTGAATTCCTATCTAGAGGATGTAGCACCTGCTTACACTAATCTGCCTGTCCGCGCCCTGCCTAACGACAGGGACGGGGGTGGTAACCCGCCCCAAGATCATAGTCCGCCAGTACCACAACAGATTCCCCCCGTTCCACCACCTCCACCACTTCCCACACCTAAAGTTAATGTACCGAAACCACGTCTACCTGACCCTACTAAAAGACAAATTCAAGTACAGATACAGACTCCACAGAGAGATAATGTCCAAGTTTCCGCCTCAGGAGGTGCGACAGGGGGTCTCCGGACCCCGCCATTAAAACACAGGTTACAGCTCGGGGACTTGCAGAGTCCTTTCACGTTCAAATCACCCCGTCTCGACATACTCAAGGGACAACTTACAGTTTGCAGATATGATCCAGTACCCGGCAAAGACGATAGAATGATGATGGCATCACTACGGTTACGATCTGCTACTGATTTCCTGCTGTTGTTTGCAGGAATGAAAGAGTACCTAGATAGAATATATCCGTTTGTACAGACTGGGAAAGACCCTGACAGTATTAAGGATGCCATGGAGCATCAGAAAGTTGACGTTCAAGGACAGATACTACGTTTTTTCATAAATTGCCTAATAAGAGAACGAGACAGGCCTGAGACAGATCAGGGTGAATTAGATGCACTCAACAGGTGGGGTCAAAATATATCTGAAGGAAAACACGACAAGGGGACTTGCATAGCCAGTATGTACAAGAAAATAAGAAAAGCAGTGATAGACTTACACAAAGAAGAGAAAGAGAAGGCTTCCTCCGAGGGGGAAGAAGAACCTGAAGAACCAGAAAAGACTACAGACACTATAGCGTATGTAGGTAAGGGAACTTACCTTAGGAAAGGCATCCGTCCAGAAAGCAAGAGAGTTTTTCTCTCTGCCTTAACAAACCCGAATTCTGCTGAACATCAGTTCCAGGAGACTGATAAAAGGCTTCGAGACCGAATGGGGTACCATGTACTCAATTCTATGGATGAACAAGAACTAGCCCGGTCAGCCATATTATGGACTGACAATCCGGATATATACAAAGATGACACCGTAGGACAGACATTCCTGAACCTTTCCCCAGACGAGCAGAAATTAGCAGGTGTATACATGATTCAGCACCTCCTCACGAAATACAGAAACCAACATTCTGATCAAGGTCCTTTACACGATACATTAGAGGCACTACTCATGGATAGATGGAGAGGTTTAAGCACCAAATTAATTCAAATAATTCTAGAACAACGCCACAGATATAACACTTTCATAAGCTCCGAATATGTTCCCGCCCCGCCCCCAGAAAGAAAAATGTATCATATAGAACGTCTGCATGGCATCGAAAGTCAGAACCCCTTACGAGAAGTGCATCCAGTCATGGGTGATGATCATAACTTGAAACGTGTGTATGTACACACGCCTCTGACTAAGCTAGAACTGTTAGAAATGAAGAAACTAGTCCCGTGCCATGATAAAGACCCTGCAGGTTTTCATAGAGAACTTAAAGACATGTTACTGATGGGGGATTATACGTACGAAGATATCACGAAAATGTTAAAGGTACTGCTGCCCACGGGCATCTACGAGAAACTAAAGGAAAAGGAATGGGAGGTGGGAGAGAAAAAGATTGTATGGGCAGAAATAGAAGACGAAGAGAACAAACGTGTCCCAGGGGTAGGCCTTGGGGAGAAAACTAAAGCATTACCAGGTTTGATAGTTCAGGTTCTGCCAAGATTATTGACAACTAGAAAGGAAGACTGGGATGCAATCTCAGCATGTAAACAGAAACCCGACGAAGATACTAGTGACTTCTATTCAAGATTCGAGAAATGTTTCATTATTAATAGTGGTCTTAAACCAAGTAGCGAGTCGTACCCGCATCTTTTTGTATCAAAGTTAGTCGAGAATTCCCTGTTAGCAGTTAAAAACCGTGTATACAAGGTCGAGAGTACATGGCAAGCCAATACGCCATCACAGATGTTACAAATGTTACAATACCATCAGAACAGAATTAGAGAAGAGCAGGATCAGGAACAGAAACGTATGAAAGACACGAAAATGAAAATGCTACTAGCCCAGTCGGTCCCAACCGACGGCCATAGAAAGGGTACGACCCAGACAGGTCACGCCGCAGCTCCCGTTAAAGGGACATGCAATTATTGCAAGCAGCCAGGTCACTACGTACACGAATGCCCAGTTCTGAAACATAACATAGCGACAGGTAAAACTAAAGAAAGACCGCATCCGCCTAGACAAGACCATAACCAGCATCAGTCTTCACAGAATATACAGCCCATGCAGAATACACAGCCCACACATGCTTCATCACATACAGCACAGACAGTAGCGGTACCTCAGCCGCAGCCCATTGCCGCAACTCAGCAAGTTTCACAACAGATGTACCAGTATGCCCAGTCCGCTTACCCCGATTATCCACGATATACATGAAACAGCCTAGAGAGGGAGGGTGGCTTGCCTCTTATTGAGATTCCTGTAGATCAAGAGGGTCCTTATGTACATAGTCAAGTATTGGGAAAAGACAGAAAGTTTTTAATAGACACAGGGGCAAGTCGCACCACAATCAGTCATGATGAAGTTCCAGGGGCACCCCTCTCAGGCTCACAGAATGTTTCCCTTGGTTTTTCAGGACAGCCCATTGTAAATGAGGTATCAGAACCAGTTCCCCTGGCTGTGGGTCCATTATCACGTGTTACAGATTTGTTACTTACGAAATCATGTCCAGAAAATCTGTTAGGAATAAAGACACTGAAGGCTCTAGGAGCTATAATATGCTGTTCCCCGGAGGGAGTCAGACTCTTTCTGCGGGATTTCAAGGGTCATTATATGTTACGTGAGTTTGATGTCAGATTGAAAAATGTACCAGATCACTTGTGGGCAAAAGGCCCAACTGATGTAGGTTGTATGCACATTACACCATACCGTGTTACACTCAAACCAGGTGTAGTTTTACCCAGAATCAGACAATACAAGTTACCACCCGATGCTGTAGTGGCTTTACTGGAAATCATTGAAGAGCTCATTGCCCAGGGAGTGGTCGTAGAGACCGACTCCAATATCTGTAATTCACCCATCATTCCAATTCTTAAACGTACTGACCCCAATGCACCGCCAGTATATCGGCTGGTGATTGACTTAAGAGAACTGAATAAATGCATTATTCCACAGTACCCTGTGGTTCCCGACATCTCATCCTTATTGACTGCTATTGATTCAGAAGCAACGTTCTTTACTGTAATTGACCTCAAGAACGCCTTCTTCAGTGTACCTATTGATCCAGAGAGCCAATATCTCTTCGGATTCAGTTTAAATGGACGAAGTTTCAAATTTTCACGCGCACCTCAAGGATTTACAGAAAGCCCCAGCATCTATAGCCAAGCACTGAAAAGACAACTTGATTGTATCACAATGCCAGTTAACACCGCTTTACTGCAATACGTCGATGATCTGCTGATCACCGCACGAAGTGAACCCGAATGTGAACAAGCATCACTGACAGTTTTACATTTTCTGGCCGACAAGGGACACAAGGTGTCTCCTTCGAAGCTACAATTCTGTGTTCAGCAAGTTGTGTACTTGGGTCACTTGCTGTCCAAAGTGGGGAGACAGCTCACTCCCGATCGCATTCAGTTAATTGTAAATATGCCACAACCCCAGACACAAAAGGAAGTGCGGGCCTTCATAGGCCTCACCTCGTACTGCAGACAATGGATTCCCCAGTATGCATTTCTAGCCAAACCACTCATTCAGTTAACAACACAGGAGGCAGCGACTTCGACTGTCCTTCCCTGGACTCAGGAACATACACAGGCCTTTGAGGAATTAAAGAAAGCTTTATGCCAAGCACCAGTTCTAGCGACACCATGTTACAGCAAACCTTTTACACTTTTTGTTACAGAACGTGAGGGTACAGCACTGTCTGTCCTCACTCAAGACCAAGCAGGTTCACACAAGCCTTGCGCTTATTTTTCAAGTACATTGGATTCAGTAGCTCAGGCACTCCCTGCGTGCTTGAAGTCAGTAGCAGCAACAGCACTAGCAATCAGACAGAGCGACTCAATTGTTTTAGGACATCCATTAACAGTTCAAGTTCCACATGCTGTAGAGGTTCTTTTAAACAGAACCCAGACTCAACACTTGACTATAGCACGACTGACAGGTTATGAATTGACACTATTCCAGCCACACATAGAAATCAGACGCTGTAGCATTCTGAACCCCGCAACATTGTTACCTACAATTATGACAGATCCAACACTGCATGATTGTATAGAGATCATCAATACAGTAACAAAACCTCGACGAGACCTAACAGATGTTCCACTGACAAATCCAGACCTGACACTTTATGTGGACGGTTCATGCATGAGAACAAGCACAGGAGAATTAGTGGCCGCGTATGCAGTGACCACTGAAACTGAAGTTAAAGAAACACACCGTATTGACACACTGTCTGCTCAAGCGGCGGAGCTCATCGCTCTGACCCGAGCTTGTATTCTAGCCAAGAACAGAAATGTTAACATATACACTGACTCCCGCTATGCGTTCGGAGTCGTACACGACTTCGGCATGTTATGGCAAGAAAGAGGTTTCTTGACCTCTCATGGTGCCAAGATCCAACACGGTCCCCTCATTCAAGCACTATTAGAAGCAATACATTTGCCCTCGGGCATATCAGTCATGAAGTGTAAAGCACATACTAAGGTTACAGATACTGTTTCCCAGGGTAACGACCTGGCAGACCAGACAGCAAAACATACAGCATTGACTCACACCCAGACTACTGATGTGACAAAGACAATAGTACCAACTCAGTGTATGTCAGTCAGGGATCCCACCCTAGATGTAATCGATATTCAGACACATGCCACTCCAGATGAAATAAAGAAATGGACTGAACTAGGAGGGATCCAGACAGATCAAGGATGGGTCACAAAGGGAAAATCTACATGGTTCCTCCCCGACTCAATGGTCCAAATCATGATAAATACGGCACATAGTCCTGCACATCTAGGAGAGAAAGCTATGTTAGACAGTTTACAGAATCTCTGGTACAACAAACACTTACGAGCAGCAGCAAAACAGAAAGTGCGTACTTGCATGATCTGTTATCAGTTCAATCCAGGTAAAAGCGTTCCTGTAGAGCAAGGTGGATTTCATCCTCCCGATCACCCTTTTGAAATCCTCCAGATGGATTATATCCAGATGGACCGTTGTCGAGGATTCAAATATGTCCTCGTAGTCGTTTGTGCACTTTCTCGTTGGACCGAAGCATACCCAGTCTCAGATTACACTGCCCCGACCACTGCCAAGCAGCTGGTTCGAGAATTCTTCCCACGATACGGCCTGCCTCGTGTCGTGTACTCAGATAACGGACAGCCGTTCTCATCCGAACTTATGACGCATGTCTCCCTTTTGCTAGGATATCAGTGGAAATTCCATTGTGTCCGACATCCCGAAGCCGCAGGCCTTGTAGAGAGGCATAACCAGACACTTAAGACCCGCCTTGCCAAAATATGCCAGGAGAAAGGGGTCGACTGGATAGTCGCCCTGCCAGTTGCACTGTTCTATATGAGAATGGTTGCACATTCGAGATCAGGACTATCCCCGTACGAAGTGGTCTTTGGCAGACCACCGAATATGTGGGGGACGCCCATTCCTAAGAAAATTACCGATGTTGATTGTAACATGTTGACAGATTACCTTGCCTCCTTGATGTCTGCACTCCAATCATGTCGTTCACAGGTTGCCGCAGCCTTTCCTGACAACACTGATGTAAAGCCGCATGATGTCCGTCCTGGCGACCTGGTCCTAGTTAGGAACTTCGACAGGAAAAGCCCGCTGGAGCCCCGCTGGAAAGCACCGAAGACCGTCCTTCTTACTACGAGGACCGCAGTGAAGTTGGAGGGCAGAAAGGGGTGGGTTCATACGAGTCATATTAAACTATGCAACGAACTGAAACCAGACCCTGACTCGTCCACCCCCACCAAAGACTGTATTAAACCTAGTGACTTTAAAATACCCGAACGAGAGAAAACTCCCCAAGAGGAGTATCGATTGAAGCTTCGATCTAGCAAGTCAGACAGTTTAATTGTTTAAGTCCTCCCCTAGGTGAATCGGTTAAATAGTTTCTGACATGTATCCCCTAGATCGAGATAGAGAGAGAGAGAGACAATTCAAGAAACGTACATACTGCAAATCACTGCGTAGTCACTGTATAGTGACATTGTTAATAATGTTTTTTCTAAGTATTCTGATTATTGTTGCAAGTATACTACTTCCTATCTATTGCCCTATTTTCAAGCGTGAACAATCTGCTTACAATGTTTCTGCTGAACATTCTTTTAGTGAGTTACCTCCACATGAACTTTCTTACAGACTTGCGCTGCGCAACAACACTTTCATTAGTATGCTACATCATTCCCATCAGACTAATAACGCTACAAACTGCTGGATATGTGGCCGACTCCCTCCCTACCAGAATTACAAGGGAGCTCTGCCCCTCTTTCCGTACCCGTTCACTCACAACGGCTCCTGTGGTGCATGGTTTAAAATAATTAATTCCTTAGATCCTGATATTGCTGTTTTCGACGGGAGCTGGGTTTGGGGAAACCTGAACTTAGTCCTGCTCGACGTCTGTTACCCTGATAAGGAGGGACTCCCCATTAGAATAGGAACTGATCTAGAAAATGAAGTATATGGATTAAGTAATTACACAATTAACCTTATGATTCTTACTGTTGAATCCGAAGTTGCACCAGTTTTGCCCGTTATGTCAGTATTACCAGTCACTGGTGAATTATGTGTCAGGAAGAAAGGTTCAGTACACTTAGGTCATAGTAAATGTACTAATGTGGTCGAATTCAGTGATCATGGTAAATCGTCCTTTAAAGCTACCCGTTATTCTTATTTTGTTTGTGGTCATACCGCATACATACGTTTACCTCCAGATTGGGATGGTACCTGTTACATTGCATTCCTTCTGCCACCTGTTTTTCTAGCCCCTCCTGATTATCACAGAAACACAAATCTAGTAAAGAATAGACTCCGAAGAGATCTCCCGCTTGTCGACTATACAGAAACGGCATGGGAACAATACACCGATTTTAATAAAGGATTCTTTTTCTTTTTAGGCCCCGTCCAAAACAGTAAATTAATACGTAGATTAACTAGAACCCTTGAAGCAGTAGTACATGAAACTGCCTCCGCCTTAGGTAACTTAACCGAAGAGCAGTCCGCCATGCGGGTTGTTGTCCTTCAGAATCGTCTTGTTATTGACGTCATCTTGGCAGATAGAGGTGGAGCCTGTAAGGTCATCGGGTCAAGTTGCTGTGTTTTCATTCCAGAAAACGCGCCATCTGTATACAAAGCTATTACACGTCTTCACAAAATTGCAAGTTTAATACATCAGAATCCAGGCACCTGGACTTGGTCCGGTTGGTTCTGGACAACGTTGTCCGCTTGGGGATGGAAGATCCTATCCTTCCTAGGCGTTGGCCTTGTCATAGTATTCAGTTGCTGCCTGTGCCTACAGTGTGGGCCGGCGATATGTGGACTGTGCGCCACATCGTGCATTGAACATTCCAGTTTTCTCTCAAACCGACAACGGAAGAGAGACGAGCAAATTATGTTACAAGAACAGACTGATCAATTCATGATGATCGAGATATCATGAAGGGTCCGTAGGGAACAAGGAGGGAATGAGGAAATATAAATTTTTGGTCAAGTTATGTTCCCTATCGTGTACCCCACCGTCTCCATGTACGAGTTAAAGTGCATGTAACTTCCCTCCTGTGCCAGCTGTGAAGACGCAAATACATTTGCGTCCAACGTTAACATGTCCTCTTTCAGACCCACCCTGAATGGGTTGAATAGTCCGTTCCTAAGTATGCTATGCCAACGTCTTTTTGTAGTGTACTTTACATGTTTTTCAGCTCTGGCAAAGTAGGCCCTGAATTTCTGCCATCGAGCCTTTTTCTGCCTTCTGACTCTGAAAGCCTCAGCCCAGGCTGCCCCCGTACCTGTGAACTCTGCCTTACTTCCAGCGCGGCCCACCGCGCTCAGCTCAGCCTGCTGCCTGCCAAGACTGACTACAACCTTCGAGTTATCTGTTCCGCTCCTCGAAAATACATTTCTGCCTACTAGTTTCAGTAAACATTCCCCAGCTGCAGAGCCGAAGGGCCGGCCTGTCTCCGTGCAAGTAATTCATAGCCTCTGTTACCATGCTCCCATGGAAGGCCCATGCCCCCACGCTTTCTCATGCAGACACTCAGGCGCTTATACACGCACTCACAGTCAGTATAGAATAGCTTCTGCCCCAGAGACCTTTCCGCCCAGATAGCTCAGTTCCTAAACATCAGATACCAGATATGATAGAAGCACAAGTTGATCTGACATGCCAGACTTCTGTCTCTTTCCGTCAGTGTAAATGTCAAGCCCCCTGCACCCTCCAGTTTCACGCCAATCACACGTCATGCAGCTGCGCGCGCATCCAAGCCTCCGATTTCTGCTGACATTGCAACATTTCTGTTTAGTGCCACCCACATGTGACACCTACCTGTGACGTTTCTAGAACACACCTCCAGTTACGCCTAGTCCACGCCTTCTGATTACGTACTAGTAACACGTGGATGCTGTTATCTTGTCTTCTCTCAGCTGTTACGCCTACTATATTGCTTTCTATGGTGTAAATTAAGTATATAAGCTATGTATTGTCAATAAAATATTGCTCTATCCCTTCCTGAACCCTTTGTGGTTGCAGGAACCCGATATCCAGTTCCGGAACGATTCCTTTTTAAGGAATAAAACCCCTAAGAACTCTAACACCACGGACTCTGTTTTCTTTCTTTCCGATTGAGTTATTATTGATTAAGTACTTACCTGCATAGAAATTAAGATGGTAAATTAAATATTTACGACACAGGTACGGGTAGACGTGAATATGTTGTCTCCTTAAATGTGCAGCCACTGTCGCTAGGCATTTTGTGAACACTCTTGGAGCTGTTGTTACACCAAATGGAAGGACTTTGAATTGGTAATGTTGATTTAGTAACGTGAACCTGAGATACTTCCTGTGAGCAGGATGTATCGGGATATGGAAATATGCGTCTTTGAGGTCCAAGGTTGCGAGGAAGTCTCCTTGCTGCAACAGTGGTAACACTTGTTGTAGAGTGAGCATATGAAAATGCTCTGATAACATGTAATGATTTGGGGGCCTGAGGTCCAATATTGGTCTGAGGGACCCGTCCTTCTTGGGGATGAGGAAGTATAGTGAATATACCCCTGTACCTTGATGTTCTAATGGTACTAGTTCTATGGCCCCTTTTTGCAGCATGCTGATGATTTCTTGCTGCAATAAGTTGAGGTGTTCTACAAACATAGGACGGTGTTTTGGAGGTATGTTGGGTGGTGTGGAGGTTAGCTCTAGGCAATAGCCATTCTGGATAATTTGCCTTACCCATTTGTCTGTAGTGATGTTTTGCCAGACTGGTAGGAATTGCTGTAATCGTCCCCTGACCGGTGTTATGTGGTCTGGGGGTAGCGCTAAGGAGTCACTGTTTTGTGTTGGTAGATAATCTGGTGGTGTTATTCCCTCGTCCTCTGCCTTTGTTGTTATTGCCGCGGTATCCACCTCTATTGTTTTTATTGTAGGTGGTTTGTGTGTTTCCCTTGTAGTTTGTGGTCTGATGTGATGAGTTGCCTCTTGCAACACCCCTGTAATTTGAGCAACGAAAGGAACCTCTGTGTTGTGACTGTAGTGCTCCCATAGACTTAGCTGTCTCAGTGTCTTTTTTCATTTTGTTCAGGATTGTATCTACCCCTGGACCAAATAAGTAGTCAGGATTGACTGGCTGGTTTAACAAAGTGGACTGGACTTCATTTTTGAAACCAGAGATACGTAGCCACGCATGTCTCCTGATCATAACACTGGTGTTAATAGACCTGGCAGCAGTGTCTGTTACATCTAAGGCACATTTAATGGAGGCGTTAGTGATTAGCTTTCCCTCCTGTACTAGTAGTTCAGCTTGTTGCTTGTAAGGGTCAGGTAAATGCTGGAGAAGCGTTTCTAAGGTGTCATAGTATGCCCTGTCATACCTAGCTAACAGGGCTTGCGTGTTAGATATTCTCCATATGTTAGCTGCCTGTGCGGCTACCCTTTTGCCTGATGCCTCGAAGATCTTTGATTCTTTGTCAGGCGGTGGAGCTTCTCCAGTTGTTTGCGAGTTTGCACGTTTACGTGCATTTGCTACCACCAAAGAATCCAAAGGCAGTTGTCCCTTAATATATGTAGGGTCTAATGGCGCTGGCCTGTATTTCCTCTCTATTCTGGGGTTAATGACCCTTGCCCTAGTGGTATCTTTAAATATGTCTCCAGCATGTTTAAGTACCCCTTTTAACATTGCTAGTGTTTTAACAGATCTTTCTGACGTGGCAAAGGTGTCAAAGAGGAAAACCTCCTCCACAGGGTCTGCATGCATGTCCACATTGTGATTGTGGGCTGCCCTTTAGATTAGTGAATTAAAAGCAGCTGTGTCCTCTGTAGGAGAAGGCCTAGCAGGGTATGCAGATGTATCAGGAATGGGTTGAGAGTCACCGGGATGTACTGGGTCAACCTACGGTTGAGTGTTACTGTCCTGGTCAGTGTCTACTGGGTAGTTGTATTCCTGATCATACTACTCATCCACCTCTTCATCTGAGTGTGTGGGTGTATATGAGTATGGGTTAGGCCCAGTTGGTTGAATAGGCTCAAATAGAATTGGTGAAGTAGAACAGTCCCTTTTCTTTTTGAGTGGTATAGTATACGTTTCTTTCTCAGTCTCTGGTCTGATCTTCCTTTTGTAGAGAGTGAGTTTCCTTGAGTTAGGGTCAAGGTAAAGTTTTGACTGCTCAACTGATTCTGGGTCTGGATGTAAGACCTCCTGATCAGCAGTTCTGGGTGTTTTCGCCAATGTCTTTTGTTTGGTTTGTTTCGGTTCGATGCCGCTTTTTGGGTCGACCGCCTTTGTCTTCGAGGAAGGTGGGAGGCCAAACTTAATCGGTCCGATGTCCCTCTGTGGTACTACAGTTTGTTTCGGTAGTGCCTGGTTCTTTGGAGCCAAAGTTTTTTCCGTTTGGACAGTCTTTTTCGTTTCGACTATGGCTTTGTGTCCTTGTGTCGATTTTGGAACCTGAGGTTTCGGATCGACGCCTTTTTGTTTCAGTTCGATGGTTTTTTTCGGCTCGATTTTCTTTCTCTCAATTGTTTTGTTCTGCAGAGACATTGGTTAGTTGCCCTTTTGTTTTGGATCGATGACCTTCTTCGGATCAAGTCCCTTTTATGTGATGGTTGCTGTCGGCGACGATGTTTTCGGTTCGACGACCTTTTTCCTCGGAGTAGATATTGGAGCGCTTGTTTTCGGCTCGACGACCCTTGTAGTCGACTCCGATGGATCGACATAGTTTGGCCCGAAGACCGTATTGTCGATGAGTTTCTTCGGTCTCGACTCCGATGGATCGACCTAGTTTGGTCCGAAGACCGTGTAGTCGATCAGTTTCGGTTTCGTTTTTGGTTGTTCCACATTTGGTTTCGATATTACCAATTTTGGAGTACTTTGATCCGATGGCTCTTTTCTAATATTCTTAGCCGAGCTGTATTGCGGGGCTATAGAATGTCTTTTGAGATCATGGCTAAGAAAACAAGTTACTTACCTGTAACTTTAGTTCCCCAGTATTGGTAACTTTCATAGATTCCCATGCTTTGTATCATTCGCCGTCGTCGGAATGGGAGTCTCTGTAACACAAATACCATAGTTGTAGGTACAAAAGACAATGGAAAAAGGCCTAGGCCTCATTCCATTTTGTAGCATATCACCCTCTTTGTGTAAAAGAGACCAAATTTTGGCATCAGCCAATCAGAAGTGCCTCACCACTTAGAACCTTTCTGAAGGAACCTCAGAGCCTCAGATTTTCGTAGCCGTTGTGTACTTAGACACCATATTTGTAGTAGGCTGAGCTTTCCTCGGGGAGGTGGGTGGGCGCATGGGAATCTATGAAAGTTACCAATACTGGGGAACTAAAGTTACAGGTAAGTAACTTGTTTTCTTACCCCAGTATTGGAACTTTCATAGATTCCCATGCTTTGTATCAGAATAGCAAGCAGTTGGCAAGATAATCACATTTAGCATCGTAAATTATAGCAATAGACAACATGACATTAGATACAAAATGTGAAAGACGGAAGGTGGGAAAGAAAGGAAAGCTCACCCTTAGTGGAAGAGGTTCCTCAGGACAGCCTGTCCTACTGCTGCATCATCTTGTTGCAGAGATTCCAAGCAGTAATGCTTGGTAAAGGTGTGAACGCAGCTCCAGGTAGCAGCTCTGCAAATATCCTTAATCTGCACTCCCGCGAAGAGGGCTGTTGAAGAAGCCACAGATCTTGTGGAATGTGCTCGGATCTTCCCAGTCAGAGGCTTCCCTGCAGCCTTGTGACAATGTAGAATGGCATTTGTGATGCATCTCGAAACACCCTGTTTGGAGAGCGGAAGGCCCTTTCTAGGACCCCCTAAGGCTACAAATAGTTGAGAAGATTTTCAAAAATCTTTAGTACGTTCCGAATAGAATTTCAAGCATCGTTGTACATCCAACAAATGCAATGCTTTTTCTGCTGGCGTAGAAGGTTGAGGGAAGACCGCCTTTAGAATGACCGGTTCATTCAAGTGGAAATCCGAGGGAATCTTTGGCATGAACCTAGGATTAGTCCTCATGATCACAGTGTTCCTCTTGAATTGAAGGAAAGGCTCTTGGATGGTCAAAGCCTGTAGTTCTCCAACATGCCGAGCCGACGTGAGAGCAAGAAGGAGAGCCAGTTTCCACGAAAGATATTTCATGTCAGAACGATGGACTGGTTCAAAGGGACCCCTCATGAGTTGAGAAAGGACCAAATTCAAATGCCATGTAGGAGGGGGCTGTCTCACCGGTGGATAGACCCTGAACAAGCCCTTAAGAAATTGCTTGATGATCCTGGAAGACCACAAGGAAGGACCGGTTCCTGTCCTTCTGAACCGTGACAAAGCAGCCAAATGGACCTTAATTGATGAATGAGCTAGTCCCGACTTGGCCAAGGACAGCAAGTAAGGTAGGATCTGATGAGGTTTGGAATTGAAAGGATCAATGCTTTGTGTCCTACACCAACAACAGAATCTTTTCCACTTAAGGCGGTAAGTCCTGTCCGTTGAAGGAGCCCTTGCTTGAGACAGAACTTCCTTAATCTCCTTTGACAAGGGCAGGTTCATAAACTCTCGCTGCTCAGGAGACATGCAGTCAGGTGTAACGACTGCGGATCTGGGTGCCAAATTTGTCCGTCGGACATCGTGAGAAGATCCGGCAGAATCCTCAAAGGTAAGGGAGGAGCTATCGACAACAGATGGAGCTCCGGGTACCAGAACTGCCTCGGCCAAGCCGGGGCTATCAGGATCATCCTGCACCGCTCCACCTTGATTTTCCGGATCAGTCGTGGTATCAGAGGAATGAGGGGAAAAGCGTAGACAAATGTCTTCGACCAAGCTATCGAAAGCGCATTTCCCAGTGAATGTTGATGGGGAAGCCTGCTTGCGTAAGACCGGCATTTTTTGTTGGTCGGAGTGGCAAAAAGATCGTTGTCCGGCTTGCCCCACAGGCTGAAGACCTGCTCTAAGACTCTCTGATTCAATTCCCATTCGTGGCTGATCGAGGATGACCTGCTCAGTTTGTCGGCGTTTTCGTTTAGGACGCCCGGCAAGTGTTCTGCTTTCACTGACATCCTGTGATGGATTGCCCATTCCCAGATCTGCTGAGCTTCTTGCGACAATGGGCGCGATATGGTTCCTCCCTCCTTGTTCACATAGTGCATGGCCGTGGTGTTGTCCGTCCTGATCAGCACTTGTGAACCTTCCAGGCGAGGAAGAAAAGCTTGAAGAGCCAATCGTATCGCCCTGAGTTCCAACAGATTGATGTGGAGGTTTTTCACCTGGGGTGACCAGTGACCGCTGACATGTAGGTCCTGCATCACCGCTCCCCAACCCTCCAATGACGCGTCCGTTGTTACCACTTGTGGAGACGGGTCATTTGTGAAGGATAGACATTGGGACAAGTTGTTTTGATCTGTCCACCATAAGGCCGCTTCCTTCATCTCTGGAGTGATCGTCACCCTGTCCTCGAATGAACCGTGGACCTGTTGCCACTGATTGTCTAGTTGCTCCTGCAAAGGACGCATCTTTAGTCGGCAATGGGGAATTAGTGGGATGCACGACGAGATTATTCCCAGTAGAGACTTGTAGCGGCGTACTGAAAGACACTTTTTTGTTTGTAAGTCTTGGGCCATGGTTTGTAATTTCTGCCTCCTTTCCGGAGTAGGGAAGGCTCTTGAGATTTCCGAATCCAAGATCGCCCCTAGGAACGAGCTCTTCTGGATGGGACCAGGACAGACTTCTCGTTGTTCAGAGTGAGTCCCAAGTTCTGAAATAAATTGGTACAAGCTTGAACGGCCTTCAGCGCTGCTTTTCTGGATGGAGCTTTCAGTAACCAGTCGTCCAGATAGGGGAAGATCTGAAAATGATTTTTTCGCAGGAAAGCTGCTACTGGCGCCAGCACCTTTGTGAAAATCCTTGGGGCTGAGCGGAGTCCGAAGGGTAAAACCCTGAACTGGTAATGGCTCTTGGCTACTGTGAATCACAGAAACCTTCTGTGCGCTGGGTAAACTGGAACGTGGAAATAGGCATCCTCGAGATCGAGCGTGGCCATGAAATCCCCCGGGCTGATAAGCTTCAAGATGTCCTGGAGAGACACCATTCAGAAGGACAGGGAGATGAGATAGGTGTTTAGCTCCCTGAGATCTAAAATGGGGCGCCACTTCTCTAGCGTTTTCCTCACAAGGAAGAACCTGGAATAGAATCCTTGACCCCTTTGGTTTGAGGGAACCGGCTCTATCGCTCCCTTCCGGAGCATCTGTTGAACTTCGAGCCGAAGGAGACGCTGGTGTTTCGATGGAGTGGCTGCCGGGGGCTTGGGTGGAAGGACTTGCGCGAATTCCAAGGTATGCCCTTTCCGAATGATGTTGAGCACCCAACAGTCCGATGTTATCCTGGACCAGTTGTGAATGTATTTGTTGACCCTGCCTCCAACTGATGATTTCCTGGAAGAGGGTCCAGTAGGAAGAGCCAGGAGGCCGCTATTGGCGCTTGGACGAATCCCGTCCTCGTCCAGCCTGCTTTCCTTTATTGTAAGGCCTGGAGTAGTTGGTAGACTGGCCCTGCCGCTGTTGATAAGGCTGGCGTTATTGTTGGGAACCTGAGCCCGTGGTGGAATAGTGTTGCTGTTGGAAGGATCCTCTGTAATTACCACCCCTGCCTCTGGATCCCTTGAAAGGAGACTTTCTGTATTTAAGGATCCCCAAGGACCTGGCAGTCTCTGTGTCCTTTTTTATGTCCTGCAGGGTCTCGTCAATGAGTTTGCCGAACAAAGCTTCTCCAAAGGGGAGATCCAAGACCTTGTTCTGGATCTCAGGCCGAAACCAAGTAGCCGTAAGCCATCCTTGGCGACGGAGTACTGCCGCTCCAGTTATTGAACGGAATGCCGTTGTGGCAATATCCATTGCACAGTCGATAATTTCCAGTGACGTCGCCTCTCCCTCCTGTAAAATTTTCTTTGCCTCAGACGTAGATTCCGGAGGCAGGTGGTCAAGGTACGGGGCCACATCGCACCAGAGCTGGCGGTCGTACCTACCCAGGATCGCTAGGGCATTAGCCGCTCTCACCAGCAAACTTGCCATAGATGAGAATCTCTTTCCCACGTTATCCAACCTCCGCCCTTCCTTGTCCGGAGGAGTTGTCAGTGGGGCAGAAGGGTTACGCGATTTTCTCTGCGCCGCCTGCGAGATCACAGAGTCTGGCCTTGGGTGACCTGTTATGGCCGCAGGAGCATCATCGTCGCCTTGTATTTTTTTATTTAGACGCGGTAGCACCGGAACCACCGTCGCTGGGTGTTTCATAGCTTTTATGCTTTCTTTCCATAAGTGATCCACAATAGGAATGGACCTAGTAGTTTTCCGAAAGGGTTCCTTAAAATCATATATCAGCTGATGGAAACCCCCAATGTCCGCTGGCGGGGAATCCGCCAGGTCCAGAAAGATGAGGGATTGTCAATGACATATTCATCATATTCCGTATCAGGATTAGAGATATGATCAGTCTGCTGGTCCTCATCCGAGGAATCATCATCATCATTATGGCCCTCTTGTCGTCCCGAGAAATCCTGCTGAAAGGACGTTTGAGGATGAGGGGAAGCTTGAGCCGGAGAAGTAGGCGTCGCAAATGAAGCCGGAGTCCTTGCGGGCGTAGTAGGCTTTGACGAAAATGGAAAAGGCCTATTTGCCTTAGATTTATAGTCTTGAAGCATCTTATGCAGATTCTGAAGGAAAGATGCTGGCACTGTAACCATTCCTTGTTCAGATTGCTGCTGCTGCTGCTGCTGCATCTGATGACCAACCTCCTCGTGGCCGTATTCGCCCTCTGAGTCAGTTTCCTGGCATTTGACAAAAAGCTGGGAGGGACTATTGGCATAGCTGTAAGCATCCTGTTCATCCTCCTATGACTCTCCCTCCTGAAGGAGCATGGTCGGCAATAGAGGAGAGACACTCCTTGGAGACGTCATTTCTGGCGTGATCCTGGTCACAGAAATGGTGATCCTCTTTTCTGTGGATAATATTGTTGGTTCCGTCGTCGACGGTTGTATTCGCGTTGTCGAGATTGGCGTCGTCAACGTTGTCGACGATGAAACTGTCGACACGCCAGCTGTTGTCTTAGTCACAGTAGAAGTCGTCGGCGCCCTTGTCGACGAGACCATAGTCGTCGACATCGTCGTCATCATGGACGTCGGCACCATCATCGTCGACAACATAGTAGTTTTCGTCGTCGACGGAACCTTCGTCGTTGACGAGACATCCGTCGTCGACGGGACCTTCGTCGTCAACGGAACATTCGTCGACGGGACTTTCGTCGTCGACATCACCTTCGACGTCGACAGCACCTTCGACGTCAACTCCTTCGTAGACGGCCCCTTCGTCGTCGCCGTCTTCAGTTTCTCCGTCGACGGTAAGAACTCGGCCGTCGACTGTGGCTTTCCTGTCGACAGGGTTTTCGACGACGACAAACCTGATTTTGGTGTTTTCGTCGACGGAACCTCCGCCGTCGACGTCTTCGTCGTCGAGGACTTTGAAGTCCTCTCAGAAGACTGGGATGAAGGTGTTTTGAAGGCTGTGGCAGTCTTCTCACCTGTAGACGTAGTTGGTCCTTCCCTCTCCTTTACACTCTTGTGAGGAGATTTGCTGGGACCTTGGCGCTCAGATTCACTGGGGGTCTTTTTTGAGGCCTTTGAAGATCTTTCCAAAGAAGATGAAGGGGAACCCCTACCCCTCTTCACTGACCTCGTCGTAGAAGCCATCAACGCTGCTTCCTCACTGTCACTTGAGACAGTCTCCTTCCTGGATTTTAGCTTTTGAAGCCATGTCAAGAGCCTACCCTCACGGTCCCGGAGGGTTTTGGCTGAAAAGGTGCAACAGATCTTACAGTCAGCAGCCTGGTGGTCAGTGTAGGAGAGTAGGGTCTGCAATCCTATGATCACCCCAGATTTTTGCTTTTTGCTTCACTGGTGTACGACTTTCCCTGGCTGTGGGCCTGCTAATCAGACCCACAGCCTAGCTGTTCTCTCTCTAAATTGACACACATGTACCTTAGGTGCATTTACTAATTGGTACTGGGCCATCTTATCAGTCCCTGTACTGTATACCTTAGGTATCCAGGGCATAGGTGTACCCAGGGCCTACCAGGGGCTGCAGCATGTATTATGCCACCCCTGGCTGGCCATCCAAATCTGACACAACTGGCTGCATGACAGCTGGGGCAAGGTGGTGTAATCACCCTTTGCTTTAGATATAGTATTCCTATATCTAACCCTAAAATGGACACCTGTATTCCTATCAGTCACTCCTATGGCAGGCCTTATCAATCCTGAAGGCAGAGTGCTTGGAATTATGTGAGATGGTGCTCTGGCATGAGCCGAGCCCGTTTGCAGCTTGCGGAACCAAGTCCTAATAGCTGTTCCATGATAACGCGTACCATATACTCTTAAGTGCATTATAATCCTCGCGGTTATTTGCCAACTTTGGTATCGCTTTATCAAAACATGTCGAGTAAGGTGTCATACGAATTGGAATACTAACCCCTCGCCAATTCTGGCGACGGGGTTAGCATTCCACCCTTCTAGAGGGACACGACATGTATGTAACTGTGAACCCCGGTTAAAGTTAACTCGAGCCTCAGCATCACAAAATGGATGCTGCCACCACAGACACAAGTCTGACCTCCTGCTGCTGGGAGTCCTTCCAGCGAGGAGAGCTTGGACAAAGGGTTTCCTGTCAGGGGCGGTGCTAGCACCATCCCAGACAGGGTTTTGTGTATCCCAGGTAGGCAGGGCTGAGAGGAAGGTGACTGCAAGTGGCACCCCGGTGCTCACTGTGCATATGCCGGCTCAAACCAGTTCCCGGGGCACCCCAGCCCCTGAGCTGGGGAGAGACCGGACAAAGGAGAGGGGTGTAACCACCCCCCTCTTGGTCCCACCCATGGGCAGGACCTAGTCGCGTGCCAGCCCCTTTTCTTAGGATAAAGGTAGGAGCAGGCCCCCTTCCCAAATTAGATAATTCTGAATCTTGAACTACTTTCCACGAAAGGAACTCTTGACTTTTTCTGAAAACTCTCCCTTGTGGCTAAGGAGTAGCCACCCTGCACCCGCAGGCACCATCTAAGCATCGCGGTTTGCTGTAAGTCCATCCTCCGGATCAAGACTGCCCAGCTCGACGAGACCCGGATTCCCTGGCATCTCGGACCTCTACCTGCATCATCAGCCCAGCTGAGATTCGTGGGTGTGACGAGACCTGAGGGACCGGCCATCTTCAAAACTGCACGACGCTTAACCAGCACGACCGCCGAGGGATCCTCGAGTGAGTGCTTGGGGTTTGAGAAGCCCTAACCCTGAGGAGCTCCAGCACCGAAGTCCAGCCCTCCAGCATCCACGAGATCTGCGTGGGGCCCTTCTGCTCTTTGCTGCTCACCGCGTTGTCCGGTCACTTGCCTGCTGGCTGCAATCCTATGATCACCCCAGGTTTTTGCTTTTTGCTTCACTGGTTTACGACTTTCCCTGGCTGTGGGCCTGCTAATCAGACCCACAGCCTAGCTGTTCTCTCTCTCTAAATTGACACGCATGTACCTTAGGCGCATTTACCAATTGGTACTGGGCCACCTTATCAGTCCAAGTACAGTATACCTTAGGTATCCAGGGCATAGGTGTACCCAGGGCCTACCAAGGGCTGCAGCATGTATTATGCCACACCTGGCTGGCCATCCAAATCTGACAAAACTGGCTGCACGACAGCTGGGGCAAGGTGGTGTAATCACCCTTTGCTTTATTTCTATTTCTATTTAGGGAGTTTTGTAAAGCGCTTGGTGACGCACAACGGCGTGTCCCCGCGCTAAGGAGAGAAATTTACTGGGATCTACAGAAGCGGCCTGCCTTTCTGAGCGAATAGTGTAGTTTTAAGCTTGGCTCTAAAGATTAGTTCAGATGGTTCTAATCGCAGTGCCATCGGTAATTTGTTCCATCTAGAGGCTGCAAGGTACCTAAAGGACCTTCCACCCATCCGCGCTCTAGACACCTTAGGAACGACCAGGAGTCCTGAGCCGGAGGATCTCAAAGTACGGGACGGCTCATAAGACGTCAGTAGTCCTTGCAAAGGGAGAGGAGACCGCCCGTTGATGATCCGATGGCACGTGCATAGTGCTTTGAATTCTACCCTACTTCTAACCGGGAGCCAATGCAGCAACCGGAGGGCAGCAGCAGAAGCGGCTCTTCTGGGTAGTTTGAGCACCAATCGGGCGGCGGCATTCTGCAGGACCTGTAGGCGGTTAAGATTCTTCTCCAAGGTCCCTAAATAGAGAAGATTGCCGTAGTCCATCTTTGATGTAACTAGTGCATGCACCAAGGTTTGTCGGGCTTTCATAGGTAAGAACTTCAAAGTCTTCCTGAGACTTTTGAGGGTCCCAAAACATGATCCGACCACCTGGTTGATCTGGGGGCCGAAAGTAAGGTCAGTATCGAACCAGATGCCTAGGTTCTTAGCTTTCTGGCACGGGATGGGTGTTGGACCAAGACAAGATGGCCACCATGCCGACGTCCACGCTGATTGGCATCCCCCCACGACCAGCACCTCGGTCTTGCCTCCGTTGAGCTTGAGACAGTTGGCGGACATCCAGGCTGCAAGATCTTGCATGCAAGCTCTGAAGATGTCCGCTGAAAGACCGGGTGCACGCAACAGGGAGATAACCAACTGCGTGTCGTCAGCATACGACACCAGTCGGAGGCCGTAACTCTCAACTAAGGTGGCGATCGGGGCAACATAAAGGTTAAAAAGTGTTGGACTCAGGGACGAACCCTGCGGCACTCCCTGGTCCAAAGAGATCCGTTCAGAGTAGTGATCACCCTGCCTCACTTGAAAACCTCGGCCAGTAAGAAATGAGTATATCCATTTCAGCGCTGCCCCTCTCACCCCACCTTTGTTCAGACACTGTAGCAAGATGGAATGTGCTACAGTGTCGAACGCAGCGCTGAGGTCTAATAGGATTAGAGCCATGGTTTGTCCCTCATCTGCACCCTGCCTGAGGGACTCGGTGGCCCTAAGAAGGGCAGACTCCGTAGAATGACGGGGCCGAAACACAAATTGGGTAGGGTGAAGAAGGTTGCCTTCCTTCATATATTTCATTAGCTGTTTATTTACCACCTTCTCTGTTACCTTAGAGAAATAAGGCAGCAGAGAAATGGGGCGTAGGTTGTCCAACTTCTCAAAGCTAATGTTCGGCTTTTTGCGGAGGGGGAGCACCACAGCCTGTTTCCAATCCTCAGGAATTAAACTGGAACGGAAGGATACATCTAGCAAGTGTCTGATATAGGGTTCAAGGGTCTCTAAACTGTCACTCAGCCTTTTTGGTGATACGGCATCTCGGGGGGAACCAGATTTAACCGATCTGCAAATTTTGACAAAATTTTCCGGTGAGGGGATAGTCAAATTAAGTAGCAAATTTTGATCATCTTCCTCTGCTACTACGTCTGCAGGCTCTTCCGCTGCAGATGGTATTTCGGGAAAGGCCAAGTAAATCTTAGACACTTTTTCTCCAAAGTAGTTAGCAATGCGATTGCATGCAGCTACTGAATGGTCTTCATCTTGAGTGGTAGTTTTTGGAGTGGCTAAAGACTTATATATGCTGAACAATTCCCTGGCTGAGTTCTCTGCTCCATGGATTTTGTCTGCATAGTAAGTTGCTTTCTCTGTCCGAATTTTATTATGATAGGTGCGTCTCTTGATGAGATAGGCCTCTTTCATCCGCACATCATATGCCACTCTCCACAATCTCTCTGCTCGTTTGCAATCCCTTTTCGCGCAGCGCAGCGCCTCGCTGAACCAGGGAGCAGTTCTTTGTCTGTGGACGCTTTTAGTTGGCTGGCCCAATGGGGCAGTGCAGTCCAACGCAGCCATGATGCGGTCATTGAGCAATTTGTTTGCCGTTGTCACATCATTGCCTCCTGGGGGCCCTTCCGCGGTGAGAGCCTTATTAAACTCTTGCAGGGAGAATCCTGCCCACCTGCGTCGGGGGTAGTTGAGAGGGGTTGGAGTGGTAACTTTATACTTGGGCAATTGAATCACGAATGGGACAAGAAAATGATCTGTCCAGGGCAGGGGTACTGGGGGAGCGACTAAAACATCCTCCCAATTTGCGAATATGGGGTCCAACAGATGCCCATGATTATGTGTAGGGAGCTGCCCCTTAAGCTCTAACTGTAGGGTGTGAAGTTCTTCTCGGAACTCCACCGCTCCTTTGTCTTGTGGGTCTTCCAGATGTATGTTTAAATCTCCCAGCAACAGAAACTTGTCTCTTCTTATCGCTGTTTCTGTGACACACTCTAGAAGGTTGCCTTTAAACCTGGACATAGGTCCTGGTTGGAGGTAGACTAGCAGGCCTTTTATAGTCATGCTTCCGTCAATTGTTATGGTGAAGATACCCGCCTCACATCCTGCCAGATTAATTGATTCTAGTTTGCAGGCCCATTGTTGTTTAAAGGCGATTGCAATTCCGCCTCCTCTGCCTACCGGTCTATCCAGGCGTACCATCTGATAGTCGTCTGGCAAAGCCTGAATGATGTCGGGGTCAGAGTTGGCGTCAAGCCAAGTTTCTGTGATAAACAACAGATCAGGGTTGTAGGAGAGTAGGGTCTGCAATCCTATGATCACCCAGATTTTTTTGCTTTTGTTTCACTGGTTTACGACTTTCTCTGGCTGTGGGCCTGCCAATCAGACCCACAGCCTGGCTGTTCTCTTTCTAAATTACCTCATGTACCCTAGGTGCATCTACCAATTGGTACTGGGCCACCTTATCAGACCCTGTAACTCAGGGCATAGGTGTACCCAGGGCTGCCAGGGGCTGCAGCATGTATTATGCCACCCCTGGCTGGCCTCCTAAATTTGACACAACTGGCTGCATGACAACTGGGGCAAAGTCGTGTAATCACCCTTTGCTGTAGGTGTAGTATACCTATACCTAACCCTAAAATGGACACACAGATTCCTATCAGTCACTCCTATGGCAGGCCTTAACAATCCTGAAGGCAGAGTGCTTGGAATCGTGTGAGATGGTGCTCTGGCATGAGCTGAGCCTGTCTGCAGCTTGCGGAACCAAGTCCTAATAGCTGTTCCATGATATCGCATACCATATACTCTTAAGTGCATTATAATCCTCGCGGTTAAATGCTATCTTTGGTATTGCTTTATCAAAACATGTCGAGTAAGGTGTCATACGAATTGGAATACTAACCCCTCGCCAATCCTGGCGACGGGGTTAGCATTCCACCCTTCTAGAGGGACACGACATGTATGTAACTGTGAACCCCGGTTAAAGTTAACTAAAGCCTCAGCTCCACAAAATGGATGCTGCCACCACAGACACGAGTCTGACCCCCTGCAGCTGGGAGTCCTTCCAGCAAGGGGAGCCTGGACAAAGGGTTTCCTGTCAGGGGCGGTGCTAGCACCGTCCCAGACATGGTTTTGTGTATCCTGGGTAGGCAGGGCTTTACAGGAAGGTGACTGCTGAGTGGCACCCCGGTGCTCACTACGCATAGGCCAGTCAGAACCAGTTCCAGGGGCACACCAGCCCCTGGCCTGGGGAAGTCCGGCCGGGGAGAGGGGTGTAACCACCCCCCTCCTGGTCCCACCCATAGGCAGGACCTAGTCACCGGGTCAGCCCCCTTTTTTAGTATAAAGATGGGAGCGGGCCCCCTGTTCAAATTAGATCATCTTTGGAATCAAGATACCACTTTCTTCGAAAGGACTTCATGATTTCTTCTTCAAGATTCTCCCTTGTGGCTAAGGAGTAGTCACCCTGCATCAAGCGGGCACCATCCTAAAGAACACTGCGGTCTGCTGCAAGTCCTTCATCACGAATCCGACGACCCAGCTCGACGAGACCCGGCTTCCCTGGCACCTCTGACCTCTACTCACCTCTACAGCCAAGCTGAGAACCGTGAGTGCGACGAGACCTCGAGGGACCGACGATCGCCAAGACTGCACGACATCTTTACTGCAAGCCCACCGTGTCCTCCACTGGTGAGTGCTTTGGGGTCCGAGAAGCCCCGACCCTGCGCAGCTCCAGCACCCAAGGTCAGCCTCCCTGCATCTCCACGATCTGCGTGGGGCCCTTCTGCTGTTTGCTGTGCACCGCGTTGTTTGGCTACTAGCCGGCTGGCTTGTGGCCTTCTGAACGACGCCCGACGACTTCGCGACTGCTGGTCTGGTTGCTCCAGACTGGCCCTTGCTTCCCTCTTGAAGAGAGGCACCCCGGACCCTCCTGGTCCACTCCAGACGCCATTTTGAGTCCACCGCGTGGGCTTGAATTTGCCAAGGCTTTGTTGCCCAATCCTGGGTCCAGCGACGCCGACAGCTTCTATCTTCGTGGGACAGCTCGATCCTCCATCCTGGTCGCCGACAACGCCTCCTGGTCCGTGAGATCTTCGAGCTCCAGCGTCACCCACTCACCTTGTCGAGGTGGCTACCATCTGGTGCCCTCCTGGTGCCCACTGACTACTGGCTAGTAGTCTCGAACTTGGTCCCCTCTGCTTTCAGGTGTCATCTATCTTCGAGATCCAGGCTCGGATCCAACTGAACTTTCTTCACTGGTCACCGGCCAGCATCTTTTCTTCCGGCTCCTGGTCCGTCTACGAGGATTCCCGACGTCTTTTCAGACCTATGCAGCTGCAGCCCCTGGGCTAGGTAACTTCGGCATTTCGGTGCCCCAGCATAGCCTCACTATCCAAGGGTCAGAATCTACTTTCGTTTTCTCCCTACCAGGTCGGGTTCGCCCGAGAACACTAACTTTCTACTTCCTAGCTACCATAGACTTTTGTCCGCATCTCGCGTGAGAGTGCACACACTGCACCCGAGTCCCCTAGGCCTCCTAGAAGTAATCTAACGATTCCCTAGTCAAGTCCTAGCGATTCCAAAAGCTATTAGTACTGTACTTACCTGCTAGGAATTTCACATTCCACTTTTAGAGTATATGGTTTTCTGTGCCCCTCGGGCATTTGTATATACTGTGCTAACTTAAGTATTTTTGTAAGAGTTTTGGTTTGTGCTTAGTACCCTGTCCTCATAAAGAGTACAGGGCTGTTGTGATCTTTAATAAATAACTGTTTATTTTCATAACACTTGTGTGGTGTCCTTTCACTTGGTGTTCAAGGGGTATATGTGTGGTAAACAGCTGGCTTAACACGCCCTCTCGAGTCTTTAGCCTTAGACTGCTCGTATCCATGCTACTAGGATAGCTGGTCTATAAGGTTGACTTACAACCAATCATCAATAAGGGTTGCTGGACTGATACATAGTGTTCACTAGAATAGTGAGCACTGCATATCAGGCCACCTTCTCACAAGGGTGTTTATCAATAAGAAGTATTCCTATATCTAACCCTAAAATGGACACATGTATTCCTATCAGTCATTCCTATGGCAGGCCTTATCAATCCTGAAGGCAGAGTGCTTGGAATTATGTGAGATGGTGCTCTGGCATGAGCTGAGCCCGTTTGCAGCTTGCGGAACCAAGTCCTAATAGCTGTTCCATGATAACGAGTACCATATACTCTTAAGTGCATTATAATCCTCGCGGTTATTTGCCAACTTTGGTATCGCTTTATCAAAACATGTCGAGTAAGGTGTCATACGAATTGGAATACTAACCCCTCGCCAATTCTGGCGACGGGGTTAGCATTCCACCCTTCTAGAGGGACACGACATGTATGTAACTGTGAACCCCGGTTAAAGTTAACTCGAGCCTCAGCATCACAAAATGGATGCTGCCACCACAGACACAAGTCTGACCTCCTGCTGCTGGGAGTCCTTCCAGCGAGGAGAGCTTGGACAAAGGGTTTCCTGTCAGAGGCGGTGCTAGCACCATCCCAGGCAGGGTTTTGTGTATCCCAGGTAGGCAGGGCTGAGAGGAAGGTGACTGCAAGTGGCACCCTGGTGCTCACTGTGCATATGCCGGCTCAAACCAGTTCCCGGGGCACCCCAGCCCCTGAGCTGGGGAGAGACCGGACAAAGGAGAGGGGTGTAACCACCCCCCTCCTGGTCCCACCCATGGGCAGGACCTAGTCACGTGCCAGCCCCTTTTCTTAGGATAAAGGTAGGAGCAGGCCCCCTTCCCAAATTAGATAATTCTGAATCTTGAACTAAATTCCACGAAAGGAACTCTTGACTTTTTCTGAAGACTTTCCCTTGTGGCTAAGGAGTAGCCACCCTGCACCCGCAGGCACCATCTAAGCATCGAGGTTTGCTGTAAGTCCATCCTCCGGATCAAGACTGCCCAGCTCGACAAGACCCGGATTCCCTGGCATCTCTGACCTCTACCTGCATCATCAGCCCAGCTGAGATTCGTGGGTGTGACGAGACCTGAGGGACCGGCCATCTTCAAAACTGCACGACGCTTAACCAGCACGACCGCCGAGGGATCCTCGAGTGAGTGCTTTGGGGGTTGAGAAGCCCTATCCCTGAGCAGCTCCAGCACCGAAGTCCAGCCCCCCAGCATCCACGAGATCTGCGTGGGGCCCTTCTGCTCTTTGCTGCTCACCGCGTTGTCCGGTCACTTGCCTGCTGGCTAGTGGCCCTCCTGACGACGTACCATGACGATTTCACCGCTGGTCTGGTTGCTCCAGACTGGCCCTTGCTCCCTTCCAAAAGAGGAGCACCCCGGACCCTCCTGGTCCACTCCAGACGCCATCTTGACTCCACCGCATGGGCTTGCCTTTGCCAAGGCTTGTTGCTCCAATCCTGGTTCCAGCATCGCCGACGGCAGACACCTTCGTGGGACAGCTCGCACCTCCAGCCTGGTCGCCGACAACGCCTCCTGGTCCGAGGGACAGCCGAGTCCAGCGTCGCCCACTCACCTGGTCGAGGTGACTTCATCCGGTGCCATCCTGGTGCCCACCTAATCACTGGCTAGTGATTAAGAACTGAGTCCCCTCTGCTTTCAGGTCATCTCCATCATCGATCCAGGCTTGGATCCTCCGAATATCTTCACTGGTCGCCTGCCAGCAACTTCTTCTTTCAGGCTCCATAGACTTCAACGTGGATTCCCGACGTCTTTTGAACCCTATGCAGCCGCGGCCCCTGGGCTAGGTAACCTGAGTATTTCGGTGCTCCAACATAGGTTCACTATCCATGTGTCCAGATCCTTTTTCGTTTTCAGTCTAGCTAGTCGGATTTGTCCGGAAACAGTAACTTTACAAATACTAGCCTCCATAGACTTTGTCCCGCATCCCGCGTGAGAGTGCACACTCTGTACCTGATCTCCCTATGCCTTTTGCTCCTAACCTTAGGGTTCAGTAGTGTAGTCCTAGCGATCCTGAAGCCTCTGGATCTTGTTACTTACCTGCTAGTATTTTGCATTCCACTTTTAGTGTATATGGTTTTTCGTGCCCCTAGGGCATTTGTGTAAATTGTGCAACTTAAAGTATTTTCTTAAGAGTTTTGTATTGTGCTTAGCTCACTGACTCATAAAGAGTTCAGGAGAGACTTGTTATAAATAAATATCCTTTATTTTCATAACAACTTGTGTGGTGTTCTTTCACTTGGTGTTCAAGGGGTATATGTGATGGTATAACAGCTGGCTTAACACGACCTCTAGAGTTTAGCCTAAAGACTGCTCTTGTCCATGCTACTAGGATAGCTGGTCTATATGGTTGACTTACAACCAATCATCAATAAGGGTCGTTTGGTATGATACACAGTGATCACTAGAATAGTGAGCACTATATATCAGGCCAACTTCTCACAGTCAGGATAGAGGCAATATATGCAGTCCTTATGGTTATCCTCCACAAAAAGCCTCTTCTTGCCACAGGAGGAACAAGGCTTGAAAAGGGCTTTTTTCTTCACAATCTCCGACATCCTGGAAGGTAGCTACAATCCTGAAGTGAATCTGAAAGATTCTGAAGAAAATTCTGAAGTAAAACCTTTATAAGAGTAGAAGTTGAGCAGAGCTCAAAGGAGACTCCCTAAGCACAACGTGCAGTAGAAAATCTGAGGCTCTGAGGTTCCTTCAGGAAGGTTCTAAGTGGTGAGGCACTTCTGATTGGCTGATGCCAAAATGTGGTCTCTTTTACACGAAGAGGGTGATATGCTACAAAAGGGAATGAGGCCTAGGCCTTTTTCCATTGTCTTTTGTACCTACAGCTATGGTATTTTTGTTACCGAGACTCCCATTCCGACGACGGGGAATGATACAAAGCATGGGAATCTATGAAAGTTCCAATACCGGGGTAAGGCCTTGTGGCGATGCCTCGAACCTGAACCTGTGGAACCATGGAGGTATGGGTATGGGTCGCCGTACTCACGGTTGGCCCCGATTCATCACTGGAGTCGTCCTCTACGGCTCCGATCCCTTGTTCGTCGTCCCCTACCTCGATGATGTCTTCTTCCTCGTCGATGTAGTATTCGGAGTCATGCTCCAACCCCTGATCCGACTGTAGTTCATATTCTCCAGCTTCGACAAGATCTTCTTCGTCGTCGAAGATATTTTCTGGCTCTGGCGCCTGTCTCTGCATGATTAGTCTAGCGGCCCGTCGAGTCCGAAGTGTCTTTTTTGAACGAAATTGGGCACAGGCTAGGCAGTCGGATTCATTATGTTCTGGAGATAAACACTTTTTACATACAGGGTGTTTATCGATATGTGGGTATTTAGAGTTACAAAGAGGGCATCTTTTGAATGGGCTCCGTTCAATCGACGACTGGTCGCGTGTCGCCGAGAAGGCCCGCGGCCCGATTCGACGTCCCAAGTTGAATAAAGTTTGTAAAGAAGTTGTCGGGACCGATTCGAGATAATACCGACGATCCCGAAGGCCTTTTGGCCTCTAGAAAGTGTAGTTTCTATTCCGAACTTCGAGTAAAGGAAAATACATCCGAACCCAATGGCGGAAAAAAACAATCGGAGGATGCCCATGCGCATTGTAGTCCAAGGGAGGAGCCACCTATCTCGTGATACTTCAAAGACTCTTCCAGGACAACTATGTGCAATCATCCGGACCCAACACTAGGCGGCGATCTATGCACAGATATGAATTCAGCAGCCCACATGCCTCGAACATATGTATTTATTTCTAACACAAATCCTCTGCACTCTTTATGAGGTCAGAGATCGAAGTACATCACAAGTTACTTAATTAGCATACGATAATTTGCAGCAATACAGTTTTTCCCTAGGGGCCTCATAAACCATATACTAAGGAAGTGGTATAAGAACCACGACAGAAACAGAGAATAGGCTTAGGGCCTAGGGAATCGCTGGGGCTATACTAAACAACCAAGGGTTAGGAAGTAGGAGGCCCACGGGAGGCATGTGCAGTGTCTAAACTCACACGCGGGTTACCATTGAGTTATAAAGGGGAACGAAGAAGTTACAAAGTTACTGTTTTAGGGCACTTCCGGATGGACTATGACAAAACCCCTTTAAACTAGGACACTTCGAGAGTCAAGACCAACGGGAGCACCGGAGTACTCGAGTTACCTCACTCTGGGAAGCCGGGTGCATAGGTGCCTTTAGGTGTCGGGTTTCCCCGATGTTTTCTATGGAGATCTGCAAAGAAGTGCTGCAGGCGACCAGAAGAAAAGTGTCAGGGTGGATCCAAGGGTGGATCGAGGATGTGAATGAAGAACCTGAAAGCAGAGGGGACAGAGTCTGGGCCACTCGCCAGTGACCAGGAAGGAACCAGGAAGGAACCTGGCGATGTCGGGTGCTTTGCAGGTGAAGTGGTGAAGCTTGTCTCTGCAGCCACGAGGTCCAGGAGGCGTCGACGAGGGGGAAACAACAGTTACAACGCAACTGTTACAACGGACTACTTTTACAACGCAACTACTACAACGCAGGATCCTTTACAACGCATGCCTTTACAATGCATGACATTACATAGCAGATGCTATTACAACGCATGCCATTACAATGTATAGGTAAGTATAGGTAAGTTTATCTTTTTTAAAACATTTATTTAATTTGGGTTTTGGGGTACAGGGGTATTTTTTGTGTTCAGGGCTAGGTTTGGGTTATGGGGTACAGGGGTATTTTTAGGGTTCAGGGCTAGGTTTAGGTTTTGGGGTACATGGGTATTTTAAGGGTTCAGGGCTAGGTTTGGGTTATGGGGTACAGGGGTATTTTTAGGGTTCAGGGCTAGGTTTGGGTTATGGGGTACAGGGGTGTTTTTAGGGTTCTGGGCTAGGTTTGGGTTATGGGGTACAGGGGTATTTTTAGGGTTCAGGGCTAGGTTTGGGTTATGGGGTACAGGGGTATTTTTCGGGTTCAGGGCTAGGTTTGGGTTTTGGGATACAGGGGTATTTTTAGGGTTCAGGGCTAGGTTTGGGTTATGGGGTACAGGGGTATTTTTAGGGTTCAGGGCTAGGTTTGGGTTATGGGTACAGGGGTATTTTTAGGGTTCAGGGCTAGGTTTGGGTTAAGGGGTACAGGGTATTTTTAGTGTTCATGGCTAGGTTTTGGTTATGGGGTACAGGGGTATTTTTAGGGTTCAGGGCTAGGTTTGGGTTATGGGGTACAGGGATATTTTTAGGGTTCAGGGCTAGGTTTGAGTTTTGGGGTACAGGGGTATTTTTAGGGTTCAGGGCTAGGTTTGGGTTTTGGGGTACATGGGTATTTTTAGGGTTCAGGGCTAGGTTTGGGTTTTGGGGTACAAGGGTAGCTTTAGGGATTAGGGATATGTTTTGGGTATAGGGGTACAGGGGTATTTTAAGGGTTTCGTTTTAAAAAAAACTACTTCAAATAAATTAAATTAATTAAATATTTATTAATTACAATTTAAAAAAAAAGATATACTTACCTATACTTACGTTGTAATGGCATGCGTTGTAATAGCATCTGCTATGTAATGACATGCGTTGTAAAAGCATTCGTTGTAATGGATCCTGCGTTGTAAAAATCGCGTTGTAATGGTATGCGATGTAAAAGTGCGCGTTTTAACGTCATACATCCTAGTGAAGGTATGCGGCGACTTCCATGTTGCCGCCCTGCAAATGCCAATGACTGGCGCCCCTGCCAAGAGAGCCATAGAAGTGGACCTAGCTCTTGTTGAGTGTGCTCTCACTTTGGAATGCAATGGCTGTCCAGCTTGGTCATGACAGAAAGCAATGGCTTCAGAAATCCATCTGGAGATGATCTGCTTGGTAAGTGGTAGACCTTTCCTAGGTCTGCTGTAAGCTACGAATAGCTGGTTAGATTTCCTGAATGTTCTCGTTTTGTCAATGTAAAACTTCAAGCATTGTTTGAGATCCAAAGAATGCAGCGATCTTTCAGCTGCCGTGCTTGGGTTTGGAAAGAAGGAACGCAGAACAAGAGGTTTATTTAGGTGGAAGTCCGACGGGACTTTTGGAATAAATCTAGGATTGGTTCTCAGGATTACTCTGTCGTTTTTAAAACTGTAGAAAAGGATCCTGGATTGAAAACGTCTGTAGCTCACTGACCCTCCTTGCAGATGTGAGCCCCAGGAAGAGTGCTGTTTTCCACGAGACATACTTCAGGTCAGCTCTGTGTACTGGTTCGAACTGATGTTTCATGAGCTGGTTAAGAAGCGCATTGAGATGCCAGGTAGGTGGCAACACACTTACTGGCGGGAAAGATCTGTATAATCCTTTTAGAAATTGCTTAATCCACCTGCTTGACCAGAGAGATTGAGTCGTTGAAGTTCTTTTATAATGAGATATTGCTGCTAAGTGTACTTTAATGGAGGAGTGGGCTAGGCCCGACTGTGCCAGATGTAATAGATAAGGTAAGATTTGCTCCAGTGATGAGAAAGGCCGAATTCTTTGATCTGCACACCAAACACAAAAGCGCTACTATTTCAGGGAATACGTTTTGGTCGTGCTATCCGCCCTTGCTCTGGCAAGAATGTCTCTACAGTCTTGTGGAATATTCAGATTGTGGAACTCTCGGAACTCAGGAGCCCGGTAGCTAACGCGAGAGACTTCAGATCCGGATGTTGAACTTGATTGTTGTTCATTGTGAGCAGAGATGGATACTGCCGCAGGTGGATCGGCGGCTCCAGGGATAGACGATGGAGCTCTGTGAACTAATGTTGCCTCGGCCAAGTTGGGGCTATTAAAATTAGAGTACAAGGCTCCACCTAAATTTTCCTGAGGACTCTGGGAAGCCTCGGGAATGGCGGAAAGGCGTACGCAAAGACGTTGCACCATGCAATGGAAAATGCATTCCCTAGAGACCCTGACTGGGGATTCCCACTTGCGAAGTGTGGGCATTTGGCGTTCATTCTCGTCGCAAATAGATCAATTAGCGGCGTGCCCCATCTGGAGAAGATTTGGTCGATAATTTATTGATCTAGCTCCCACTCGTGTGACGATGCTTTCTGCCTGCTCAACGCGTCGGCGAGCACATTGTCCGCGCCTGGGACATATTCCGCACTTAGGGTTACATTGTGGCGTATGAGCCAATTCCAGATTTTTTTGCGACTCGCGAGAGAGTGTCAGCGAGCGTGTCCCTCCCGGTTTGTTGAGGTAGTGCATAGTCGTGGTGTTGTCTGTCCGGATGAGCATCAGTGAATGTTTGATTCTTGGCAGGAAAACTTGAAGGGCCAGGAAGACCGCCTGCAATTCGAGCAGATTGATATGTAGTTTCTTCTCCATAGGAGTTCACTACCCGCTTATCAGTAGCTCTTGCAGAAAAACTCCCCAGTCTTTCAAGGAGGCGCCTGTTGTGACAACATGAGGAGCAGCCGGAAGCAGGAATGACAAGCCTTGAGACAGGTTTTGAGATGACATCCACCATTGCAGGGCTCCGACCATCTGAGGATTCACTTTTATGTGGTCGTCGAATGACCCTGTGCATTGGACCCACTGCTTCGAGAGTGCCTCCTGTAGATTCCGCATTCGTAGTTGACAGTGAGGAATCAGGAGGATACACGCTGACATCATCCCCAGGAGGGATTTGAAGAGGCGGACTGTCAAGACTTTCTTCGAGGCTACTATAGCAGCTTGTGCAAGGGGCTTGTTCCTCCTCTCTCTGGATGGGAAAGCTTTTGCTGACCGTGTGTCCAGGGTTGCACCTAGGAAACTGATGCACTAAGAAGGTTGTAGGACCGTTTTTTCCCGATTGAGGGTGAGATCCAAGCAATCGAAAAGCTTTAAACAGGCGTTGAAAGACCTGGACGGGTCTTCTAAGGATGGAGCCTTGACCATATACTCATTGAGATACGGAAAGACTTGGTGATGGCACTGTCTGAGATATGCCGCCACCGGGGTACGACATTTCGTGAATATGCACGGTGCAGATTTGAGCTCGAAGGGCAGAACGCGAAACTGCAAGTGTCTGCCCCCGCTACTGCAAATCGCAAGTACCTTTTTGTGATTCCTGTGAATTGGGATATGGAAGTAAGCGTCCTGTATGTCTAGGGACGCCCTAAAATCCTGCTCTCACAGTAGTTGCAAGACCTCCTGGATCGTTACCATGCAAAACGACTGCTTCTTAGGAATTTGTTGAGGGCCCTGAGGTCCAAGATTGGTCTCTACTTCTTGTCATTTTTCTGGATCAAAAGAAGCGGGAATAAAACCCTTTTCCCTTCTGAGATGGAGGTACTCTCTCTATTGCTCCTTTCTGCAGCATAATCGAGTTGCGCTTGAGTTAGGCCCGTCTGCGCCCGTCCGCGGCCGGACGAGGCCAGGGGCCCGGGATGCTACTACTCCTCTTTCCTATACGCCTTCCACCCTCAGGTATTTACATGCCTCCGCCGGCCCTCTCCCCTCTGACACCTGGGCTCGTATTACATCTCTCGGCATCGCAGGCACTCCAACCCCTAACATAGCGCCGACCCCCTCTCTGGTCACCCCGGCTATCACGGAGTCGTCCATTCGGGTATTATATCTAAATACCCGATCAATGGTCAAGCACCAAGTCGATATCCTACAGCTACTGATGTCTGAAAACCCCGATGTCCTGCTGTTATCAGAGACTTGGCTCACTGACGACTCCCTTCCAGACATCTTGGCCACACTACCCCCCGACTACTTTCTGCTGAACACCAACCGAGCTTTTTGTCGCACCGGGGGAGGGGTGGCGGCAATCATTCGCAAGGATCTTAAGATCATTGCCTCTGCGGCCATGACCCTGCCGGAAGTGGACACCTTGGTCCTCAGCCTGGGGACTGAAGTAGGCGCAGTCACTCTGGTGCTACTATACCGTCCCCCCCACCCCATGCCCTCCTTCCCTTCTTCTTTTATCGACCAGCTGACCAATATTGCTACCTGCTCCCCCCGTATTGTCATCATCGGTGACTTTAATTATTGGTTCCAGCATGAGGACGCTGGCTCACATGCTATCGAACTATTCGAGGGTCTCTCGAGCCTGAATTTTACCCAACTAATCAGGTCAGCCACCCATAAGGGTGGCCATATCCTCGACCATATCTGGACCCATGGAGTCACATCCTCCTGCCCACTTATAACTCCTTGTGTGTGGTCAGACCACCTTTTGATCGACACCACATTCTCGGTGGTTGGCCAGATTAGAGCACCTCTACGGGAGGGTGGCATGGCTCGCAAGTGGAAGGCTGTCGACCCCCCCAAACTATTGGATCACCTCTCCCAAACGCCCCCCCTGCTACCCGATGACACGGGCACTGACGAGCTATGCAGGCTCGTGACAGACTGGCTCACCACAGCCAGTGACATTTTTGCTCCCCTTACTAAGTTTCCCCAATCCCGCCACTGCCATTCTCACAAATGGTTTACTCCCCTTTTAAAAACCCTTCACTTAGAACTCCGCCAGTCTGAACGCAAGTGGAGGAGGGACTACTGCGCCACAAGCAGAGACGCCTATGTAGCTGCACGCAATAGGTATAAACTTGCCATCCTGGAAGCCAAAAAAACCTATGCTTCTGGAAAAATTCTGTCTGCCCCCTGTCAGTCTAAGGAAATCTTTAAGGTGCTTACCGAATTCACTTCCGACCCCAGAACGCTCCCCACTCAGGCCCCCACACAGGAAGCATGTAACACTCTCAGCACCTTCTTTATCGATAAAATCGTATCAATCAAGGACACCATACCCATTATGATTCCTGGCGCTGGATCTGTCTCCCTTCCTCACAATTCTTCCTCTTTCACTCAATTTCCCCTCTTAGATTCTACATCTCTGGCGACTCTCGCCACCCGCGTCAAGTCGGGATCTCCAGACGACTGCTGCCCTCCCTCCATACTCCGGGACATCTGCCATTCTTTACCCGACTGCATCCTTCCTCTGCTAAACTCTTCTCTCTCTTCTGGTATGGTGCCGGGTTCCTTCAAGGAGGCCGTGCTGGTGCCCCTCCTGGCAAACTACCGCCCTATCTCCCTCTTACCTTTCTTGTCAAAGATCCTGGAAGCCCACGTCACCTCCTGTCTCTCCCTGTTCATCGAGAAATCCAACTTCCTCGAGACCAACCAGGCAGGCTTCAGACCCGGCCACTCTACGGAGACAGTGATCTTGGCCGTGCTGGATGCCCTGAGAGACGGTGTGGACAAGGCTGTTCCCCAGGCCCTGGTATTATTAGACCTGTCAGCCGCCTTCGACACGGTGGACCATAACATCCTTCTCCACCGTGTCGAACAGGCTGGCATCCAGGGCCTGGCGCTGGCCTGGGTCAGATCCTTTCTGACAGGCAGGTCCCAGACCCTCAGCCTGGGCTCCTTTAGAGCTCCCAGAGAGCATTCGCTCTGCGGGGTTCCCCAGGGCTCTTCTCTGTCCCCTCTTCTTTTCAATCTCTATCTTCGCCCCCTTCTTTTTTCTCTGAGGCAGTGGGACGTTACCGTGTTTAACTACGCGGACGACCTGCAACTCATCTTTTCTCTTAACTCCCCTTCTGCTATCCCCAACTTTCAAGCAGTTATGTCCCACATTCTCCAGTGGATGGGCCACAATCAGTTAAAACTGAACCCCGGAAAGACGGAGCTTCTCCTCCCCGGCAAGAGTGCCTCCTTTTGGGGGCCTCAATTCTGGCCGGTGGACATGGGCCCCCCTCCCACCCCTGCAGCTTCGGTGAAGAGCCTGGGGGTTACCATCGACTCCGCCTTATCCCTGGGGCCGCAGGTAGGGACCGTGGTTTCGTCCTGCATCTACCAACTGCGCAGGATCAGGAAAGTGGCATATCTCTTCACACCTGATGCCCTCCTGCACGTCATCATGGCCCTCGTCCTCTCCCGCCTAGACTTTTCCAATTCGATCTACCACGGCCTGTCCAAAACATCGATGGCTAGACTACAAGTGGTCCAAAATCAGGCGGCGAGACTAGCTTTAGGGATTCCGAAGTGGCAATCTGCCAGGCCCCTCCTTGTCAAACTCCACTGGCTCCCTGTCGCCTCCAGGGCAGCCTTCAAGACTGGCTGCCTTGTCTTTAAGTCACTACTTGGCCCCTGCCCTGCTTTTGTCAAATCCCTTATCAGTCCCTACTGCCCATCCCGTACCCTGAGATCTTCTCACCTTCATCTTCTGACTGTTCCTTCCTTCAAGCTCTGTAGATCTGGAGGCCGGAGATTTGCTTACCTGGCCCCCAAGTTTTGGAACTCTTTTCCTCTCCCCCTCAAAATCTCCAACTCCCTAACCCTCTTTCGCAAGTCTTTAAAAACCTGGCTCTTCCCCCAATCTGTCTAGTCTCTCTGTCTCCTGTACTCTCTACCAGCGCCAGGAAACCCATGGTGTCAGCGCGCTTTATAAGTTCCCCCTACGATACGATACGATACGATACGAGATCTCTCATAGAAGCAGCCGTAGATTTTTGTTATTTCCGCTGTTCTTTACCTTGAAAGGACGACCTCCCAAGAGAGGATTGCTTGTTTTGCTGTTTTTGGCGCTGTTGGTATTGCAGTCTACTCTGGCCTGAAGAGCAGGAAGACCTGTATCGATAATTTCCCCTGTAGGAAGATTGTCCTCTTCCTCTATTTCTACTAAAGGACTGGTTCTTATACTGAAGAGTGCCCAAAGCTCTCGCAGTGTCTGCTTCATCAATTTTTTGTGCCAAATAGTAACTGGCTATCATATGGCATGTCCAAAATCTTTGTTTGCACCTCAGGACGGAAAGAGGTTGCCTTTAGCCACCCTTGGAGCCGCAAGACTGCTGCTCCAGCCAACTGGCGGAACCCTGTCATAGCGATATCCATTGCACAGTCTATAGTTTCTGACGCCGATGCTTCACCATCTAGCAGAATCCTCTTTACTTCCTCTTTGGATGAATCTGGCAATTCCGACAGGTATGGGGTTATGTGTGCCCACAAGTGCCTATTATAGCGTCCCAAGAGCGCTAGGGCATTCGCGGCCTTTACCGTCATTGCCGACATTGAGGAAAACCTGTTCCCAAAGTTGTCCACTCTTCTTACCTCCTGTGAGGAAGAACTCACCGCTGTAGCTCCATGGGCAATTACGTCTCATAATTCGTCAATGGACTACTCGGACATAGAGAATTCCACTCCCAAATCTGAAACTCCATGCCGTCTTTCCGTGTTCCTACAGAGAGCCAACGATAGTCAGGACCCGGAAGGGGTTGGACATGACCCCGGAGGTACACCTAGTGAACCAATGAAAAGGCGAGTTTACAGGGACGAAGGCACGTTGGGTTGGAAGAGGAAATCAGCGGAGGAGACGCCAGCCGAGGAGACGCCAGCGGAGGAGACGCCAGTGGAAAAGACGGACCCTTTGCAACAGAACCAGACCAGCGGACCAAGACTCCGGAACGACGACGTCGCAGAAGAGGAAGCAGACGAACCGTGGTGCGAGGACTGGTGGAGTCCCCCGGAGGATGCTGGAGAGCGGCCGTGACTCTGGAGAGTTACGGCAGGGCCGGTGAGTGGGGTGTTACAAGGGACTGAGGGTAGAGTGCGAAACAGTGATGTTAAACTGGTACTCTGACTTAACGACTGCCTAACTCAGTTATCCTGACATAACGTGGTATTTACTTAGTGAACGGAGAAGTTTCGTGTAACTTGTGAACCGGGTGGTTATCTTGGAAAAGTATCAAATCGCTCTGTACAGTTCCTTGATTGTTGAAGGTTACGCATCCTAATAGGCTGTGGTGACCGAGCATTACATATTTATTTTACTTGAAGGTGTCAGTGTAACCATTGCAATTCAATTCCTTTCAAACTTAGCTAGCTTAACCCTTGTTTCGTTCTACGTTATATTGATCCTGTTTGCTTAAGTCTACACGGAAAGTAATAGAAGCAGGACACGTGGTGTGGTGACGGTATCCTTCTAAACTTGTTATATAGAATAAGTAGTCTGACGGCCCCTTTCTTTTTCCGCTTCTTTTATGAGCCTCCGGGAAAACCCTGAAGACTCCGAAGACGAGGAGCCGGGAAACATCTCTAACACCGCCCCTCTACCAGTGGAAGAAACGGACGAGGACATTCACGTTGATTCACGAACCTTTACCCATCCATCTGTTATTAATAAACAACCCATTCGAAACTATCTTTTGCCTCCACGCCTGTTTATCCGACCTGCGCTCCCACAAGTGGTGTCAGAAGTGGGATCGCAAGGCGTGATGGAGGCCGCACTCGCCAAAATGGCCGAAAACCAAGAACACCTGGGAAAGGTGATGGAACGGTTCTTGACTGTGGTGGAAGAAGATCGAGCGAAAATACAACAAGTCATAACTGGTCAAGGACAAACGCAAGAGACAGCACTGGGAAAACTGACAGAGGCTTTGGGACAACAGAGAGGTCCTACAACGTTGCCCTCCATCGTGTTACAGCGATATGTAAGTGGAGAAGACCCCGATTTTTTCTTTACTAACTTTGAGAGAATGGCGACCGCAGCATCGTGGCCTGCAGATAAATGGGGACAGTATCTAGGACCCTTACTATCAGGTGACTTACAAGCAGCTTATCAAGCGGCAACGGTACAAGGAGGTGTCGCCTACACAGATATAAAAAAATGTATCATGGAACGATTAGGAATTGACGATGAATCATATAGACAAAAGTTTCGTCAAATGAAAGAGGGTCCCCAGGAGACACCACGAGCTTTGTATTTCAGAGTAAAAGACATGGCCGACAGATGGTTAAAACCCGCAACCACCGACAAAAACGGCATCATGGCAAAAATTTATTTAGAGCAATATTTGACCTCCCTCCATCCTCCTATCCAAAAGTGGGTTCGACAACAGGCCAATCTGACGCTTGAGACAGCAGTAGAGATTGCGAGTGCTTACAGTAGGGCTCAAGAACTCCAAAAAGGCACTGACTTTTCCGGGAAAACAAGTGGTCCTGTACTCCACCGACCCCCTCGCCCACCTCCACAGAAAAAACCTGAAGCTATAGCCATTGTACCCGGATCACCCATAATTCGGGCCCCAATGGGACCTCAGTGCTACCAATGCGGAGGTATGGGCCACATAGCACGATTTTGTCCACAAAAAGAGAAGGAGGAACCCATGGAAATAGGTGTGGTGCGTAATTATTATTGTTCTTCCTCAGAAAGAACACAACCCCTATATCATTGCACTGTATCCGTGAACGGACAGAAAGTAACCGCCTTAGCCGATACGGGTTGTCGACACAGTGTTGTACGGCCTCAAGATTTAGGTGCACACATTGGTCCCTTGGATGGAGCAGTAGCAATCAGGTGTGTTCACGGGGACACAAAACCCTATCCAACTGCACAAGTAAGAATAAGACACCCGAAGGATGAAGGCACCACTCTGACTGTCGGGTTGATTCCTCAGTTACCCGAACAAGCAATCCTTGGGACTGACTATCCAAAGTTAGACCAATTGTTGCAGGATAAGTCATCTCAAGAAGAGGAGTGGTTATCCACTGCCCCGTTTTCGCAAGACGAAGAGAAAGTATGGCCGGAAGCGAAAACACGGAAAAGCAAAAGACAAAGACGGGCTGAGAAAAACAAAAGTCCTGTCGCCTTGCCGATCACTGTGGACGAAAATCCCTGGGAAACAGATAGAAGTTTCCATGCAGCTCAACAGGAAGATCCGGCGTTGCAGGGAGCATGGAGTCAAGCACTCAATGACGAGGATCCCCAACATGTATGTCCTTACTTCTTTAAGAAACAGGGTTTGCTATATAGAAAGGGAAATCCAACACAGAAAGCTCAACTACTAGTCCCTGAACCATTTAGAGAAAAGGTATTATATTTGGCTCATTGTCATCTACTTGGGGGACATTTTGGAGCCGAGAAAACGGAAAAACAAATCTTAGATCTGTTTTATTGGCCTGGGATATATCAGCAAGTGAAACGGTATTGTAAAGAGTGTCCCATTTGTCAACGTAACAGCAGGTATCACCCACCCAGAGCCCCCTTACAACCTCTCCCCATAATTAGCGAACCTTTTAGTAGAGTTGGTATGGACATCATAGGGCCTTTGTTACCCTCACGTAGTGGGTGTAGATATGTCCTAGTAATTGTAGATTATGCCACTCGGTTTCCCGAAGCTTTACCCCTGCGGAAACCAGATACCACTAATGTGGCGAAGGCCATGATCACTGTCTTTTCAAGAGTAGGGTTTCCGAAGGAAGTCATAACCGATCAGAGAACCCCGTTTGTATCCCGACTTATGAAAGAGGTGTGTTCACAGCTAGGGATCAAGCAGATACGTACATCAGCCTATCATCCTCAAACGGATGGTCTGGTCGAAAGGTACAACTCCACTATCAAAGCGACCTTAAAAAAACTCCTAGCCTTAGAAACCAGAAGGTGGGAGGATATGCTGCCTTTGGCTTTATTTGCCATTCGTTGCAAAGAGCAGAAAAGTACAGGCTATTCTCCCTTTGAATTATTGTATGGGCACAAACCCAGGACCCTACTCGAGATGGCACATGAAAGGTGGGAGACCGAACCACACAATTCGAAACCCATCACTGAATATGTGTCAAATCTCCGAACTCATTTGAGTCAGATAAGAACCATTGTTAGAAACAATTTGGAGGAGGCGCAAACAGCACAAAAACGCCAATATGATAAAGGTGCTAAAGCAAGAGCTTTCCAGGTAGGAGATCCTGTATTATTGATGATGTCGTCCTCTGACCACAAACTATTGGGACAGTGGCAGGGACCCTATGTTGTAATAGAGAAAGTAACTCCAGTGACTTATCGAATCGAGTTAGACTCAATTCGACATGTGACCCAAGTGTACCATGTCAATTTACTGAAAAAATGGGAAGGGCCCCTACCTGATATGGTGAACCTGGCAGAGACAGAAACCACTTCCTTTGATCAGTGCATAGATCCAGAGTTGGATATAACGTTACGAGAGAGATTGACACAGGTATTACAACCGTTACAAGAGACATTTTCCACTACTCCAGGCAGGACAAGCTTTATAGAACATGCAATCAGAACGCCACCTGGGAAACGGGTTCGGTTACGACCTTATAGAATTCCTGAAGCCCGTAGACAGACTATAAGGGAGGAAATACAGAAAATGCTACAAATGGACATTATCGAACCATCCATGAGTGAATGGAATTCACCCATAGTTCTCGTTCCCAAACCAGATGGGTCAGTGCGCTTTTGTATTGACTTTAGAGAGGTGAACAAAATATCCGAGTTTGATACTTATCCCTTACCAAGAGTCGACGAGATGGTGGAAAGAATCGGTCAAGCAAAATATATCAGTACTCTTGACCTTTGTAAGGGATACTGGCAAATTCCACTTCGCAGAGAAGACTGTGAAGAAACGGCTTTTTCTACACCCGATGGGTTGTATCAGTTCAAAGTTCTACCCTTTGGGTTACATGGAGCACCAGCTACTTTCCAGAGGGCCATGAATGTAATACTGCGACCCCATGAACGGTATGCTGGCGCTTATATAGATGATATAATCATCTACAGTGACACATGGGAACAACATTTGAGTCATCTTTGTAATGTAGTTCAGTCTCTAGGAAAATATGGGTTACGGATCAATCCTGCCAAAAGCCATCTTGCATCCCAAACAGTAAGATATTTAGGATACTTGTTAGGTGAGGGAGTAATTAGACCCCAGACTTCCAAACTCACGGCAATTTCTCAAGTACCTTTACCTCAGACAAAGAAAGACTTAAGAGCCTTTCTGGGACTGTTGGGATACTATCGGCGATTCATTCCTCAGTTTTCTCAGAGGGCAGCCCCTTTGACCAATTTGTTACAAAAAAATTGTAAGACTGAGGAAATTCTCCGACATCCCTCTCCTGAAATTAGACACGCGTTTGAGTCTCTGAAAAACACCTTGACCTCAGAATCCGTGTTAATCAGTCCGAACTATTCCCTTCCTTTTATCCTACAGACGGATGCCTCCGACTTAGGTATCGGGGCAGTCCTATCGCAAGATACCCCACAAGGCGAAAAACCCATCTTATACATAAGTCGTAAATTGTTTCCGAGAGAACAGAACTACGCTACCATAGAGAAAGAAGCTTTGGCGATTAAGTGGGCCATAGAATCGCTGAGATACTATTTGGAAGGTAGGGAGTTCACACTGTTCACAGACCACGCTCCCTTGGAATGGTTAGCTAGAAACAAGGGACATAATGAGAGAGTGCTCAGATGGTTTCTTGCTCTTCAACCTTTTCGGTTTTGCACCAAACACAGGAAAGGTCGGGACCAAGGCAATGCAGACTTTTTGTCTCGTTTCCCTCAGGAATCATCCCCAAGTAGTAGGACAGCAAGGGAAAGGGGATGTGAGGAAGAACTCACCGCTGTAGCTCCATGGGCAATTACGTCTCATAATTCGTCAACGGACTACTCGGACATAGAGAATTCCACTCCCAAATCTGAAACTCCATGCCGTCTTTCCGTGTTCCTACAGAGAGCCAACGATAGTCAGGACCCGGAAGGGGTTGGACATGACCCCGGAGGTACACCTAGTGAACCAATGAAAAGGCGAGTTTACAGGGACGAAGGCGCGTTGGGTTGGAAGAGGAAATCAGCGGAGGAGACGCCAGTGGAATAGACGGACCCTTTGCAACAGAACCAGACCAGCGGACCAAGACTCCGGAACGACGACGTCGCAGAAGAGGAAGCAGACGAACCGTGGTGCGAGGACTGGTGGAGTCCCCCGGAGGATGCTGGAGAGCGGCCGTGACTCTGGAGAGTTACGGCAGGGCCGGTGAGTGGGGTGTTACAAGGGACTGAGGGTAGAGTGCGAAACAGTGATGTTAAACTGGTACTCTGACTTAACGACTGCCTAACTCAGTTATCCTGACATAACGTGGTATTTACTTAGTGAACGGAGAAGTTTCGTGTAACTTGTGAACTGGGTGGTTATCTTGGAAAAGTATCAAATCGCTCTGTACAGTTCCTTGATTGTTGAAGGTTACGCATCCCAATAGGCTGTGGTGACCGAGGGTACATATTTATTTTACTTGAAGGTGTCAGTGTAACCATTGCAATTCAATTCCTTTCAAACTTAGCTAGCTTAACCCTTGTTTCGTTCTACGTTATATTGATCCTGTTTGCTTAAGTCTACATGGAAAGTAATAGAAGCAGGACACGTGGTGTGGTGACGGTATCCTTCTAAACTTGTTATATAGAATAAGCAGTCTGATGGCCCCTTTCTTTTTCCGCTTCTTTTATGAGCCTCCGGGAAAACCCTGAAGACTCCGAAGACGAGGAGCCGGGAAACATCTCTAACACCGCCCCTCTACCAGTGGAAGAAACGGACGAGAACATTCACGTTGATTCACGAACCTTTACCCATCCATCTGTTATTAATAAACAACCCATTCGAAACTATCTTTTGCCTCCACGCCTGTTTATCCGACCTGCGCTCCCACACCTCCTTATCAGGAGGGAGCAACAGGGGCGTGGCTAAGGCGCCGATGTAGGTGGAAGCGGGACTCCGGAGCTCCTCCGCGCCCGCCTCGCACAACCACATATCCTGCGCCCCGGCTCGGACCCCGAGCCCACAAATGCATGCAGGAGGGTCTCGGGAGCACGAGGGGTGAACCTGGAGGTCTGGGGGCCCCCGTAACTGCCTTCACCGAACTTTTTGCGGAGAGCGCGGCACCCGGAGGCACGATTGCCCATAATGGTGGCCACCGTCCCGGCCTGGCGGCGGAGCCCTGGGAGCGATAAAGAGCCCTGGGACGCTGTGACATTTGACCGTTTGCCTGCGGAGGTCCCTTGAATCTATTGAAGGTGAGAGGCATTGGCGGGCGCCACAGAGTGTGCGGGACCGGAGGGCGAGGGGCGGCCGGTCTGCCTGACCCCAAGATGGCGCCGTCCGAGTGACAGTGCCTGCCTTAGCTGCCGATCGCAGAGTCCCTGGGGCCTCGTGGGGTGCTGAACCCGCCCTCCAGACGGTGGGTTAGTCCGGGGGCCCCCCGCCCGGGGAAGCGCAGAGCCCACACCACCAGCAGGCTAGCAACGCTCGGAAGTCGATGGTGGGGAGATTGGAAGCGGAGGTACCGGCCACCTACTCCTGAGAGGCACCCGAACTGAAGGCGGGAAGAGGCGGCTGCCTGACCGGAGACGCACGCATACCGGGAACCACCCCGGGACTGGTACTTGCAGGCGCGAAGACAGCCTGGGATGCCCAGACGGGGGAGACCTTGTCAAGCGACTGAACGGGGAGCACTGGTGCCCCGCAGACTGGGTGGAGAGGGGCCTAATCCTTGAACTGCTTGATGACTGTGAGCCCCGCCTGACAAGGGCCCAGAGGCGCGAAAGGGTTGAGTGTCTGCGACGGACCTGGTGAGGAGAGCAGGAGTACCCTGATTCGCAGGCGACCAACATGGGGGCACACGACGCTAGCTGCCCGCCAGAATGGTGCAAGGAGGCAGGAAGAAGGGCTTTGATGCCCTGAAGTTGGATGACCCGGGCCACCTCGTGGAAGAAGATGCACCGGGGACTGGTGCGGGGAGCTCGGCCTGCCCACGGGATCCTTCCTTGGTGGACATCATGCAGGCGATTGTGGCGTCGCGGGAAGCTCTTGAAAAGCGCATGGACACCATCGGATCAGACCTGACCTTGCTGAAGGATGACCATAGGAAGCTGAAAGAGCGAGTGGCGACCACGGAGGTAACCCTGAAAGATCTGCCTGGGGATGTAGCTGCTCTAAAGTCATCATTGGCGGAGATGGCGCAGAAGGTACGAGTGCTGGAGCGCAGAGCTGAGGACAGCGAAGGACGCTCTAGATGCAATAACCTCCGCCTCGTGGGGGTCCCAGAAAAAGTGGAGGGGCAGGATGCGGTCTCCTACCTGGAGGGCTGGCTGCGGTCTGAGGTAGCCCCAGAAGGACTTTCCCCGTTTTTTGCCATTGAGCGGGCGCACAGAGTCCCTGCGCGCCCTCCCAAGCCGGGAGGGCCGCCACGACCGATAGTACTGCGTCTCCTGCACTTCTGAGACAGGGACCACATCCTCCGGAGGGTAAGGGACCTGCCGGACCTAGGAATCGACAACAGCAAGGTCATGGTCTTCCCGGACTTCACTAGGGATGTGCAAAGACAAAGGGCCTCCTTCCTGGCGGTCAAGCGGAAACTGAGGTTGCTACAGCTGCCATATGCCATGCTGTTCCTGGCGCGGCTGAGGGTCATTGCTGGGGAGCACACCCACTTTTTCCTAACACCTCAGGAGGCTTGGAGCTGGTTGGATGCCAGGGGGGAGTCGAGCGCAGATCCCCCCCGGAGACCTCGCCCAGGAGGCGATCTACGGAAACGACGCCAACGCGAAGTTCTGGTTCCCCGTCGGGGTGGCAGCAGGAGAGAGCTAAGACGGTACTGGCAGTGGCGGCCATCAGCCGGGACACGCCAGCCCCTCCAGTAGCGCATCGGAACAGTCGAAGGTCAGTGCTCCCAGCCCTGGCTCCAGCAGTGGACACGAGCTCTCAGAGACGGAACTGCCGGTGGTGACTCCCCAAACAGCAGATGGAATCCTTGGCTGAGCTGGATCGCAGGACACTGGTCACAAATGTAAGGTACTGGGGTGCGGATGGGGGCTGCTTCCGGACGCTATGCGGTGAGGTGTGGATACCTCCTGGGACTTATCACTGAGCTGTGGGGGGAGGGAAGAGCCGGGAGGCCTCTCCTGAGTGTTTTGGGGGGGTGGGGCGGGGGGCTTCGGGCCTGTCTGGGGTCGGCGTCACGGCCACCCTAGCCCTATTCTACTGTGATACACCTTTGCTACTTGAGTTTGGATGGGATTTCCATGTTGGTTGTCTGTCCTGGGGTGTGGGAGTTGGGGTAGTTTGCCTAAACAGGTTGGGGGGGGATGGGGGTGGGACCTGGGCGTGCTGGGGGGTCACTGAGAGGGTAAATGGAGCACGATGGACACTACAATGGGATCCGACTTAGGCTACAAATGTCTCACGTGGAACGTAATAGGGATGCATACAATGCATAGACGACACAAGATCCACTCCTATTTAGTCAGGCGGGGCATTCACATCGCCTTCCTCCAGGAAACACATCTGCTAGCTAAGGAAGGGAGGGCGCTGCAGCGACGTTGGAGGGGGCAAGTCTACCACACTGGCTACTCTGCTTATGCTAGGGGGGTGGCCATTTGGATACGGTCGGGGGTACCTTTCCAGTGCACACAACCGGTAATTGACCAGGAGGGAAGATACATAATGGTGCGGGGCAAGCTAGATGGGAGGGACCTTAATTTGGGTTGTTTGTACGCCGCGAATGTGGACCAGCCTGCATTTCTCTCCCTGCTGTCCAACAAACTGGCCCCATTTTTAGTGGAACCCTTGCTCCTGGGCGGAGACTTTAATAGTGTGACTGACACTGCCCTGGACAGATCGCACCCCCCCCTACCAAATGCACCAGCTGGCAAACTGGCACTTGCGCGCTCCGCCTGGCAACGCCAGTGGGATCTGGTCGACTCGTGGAGGGCTAACCACCCGTCGGACAGGGACTACTCGTTCTTCTCTGCTCTCCATGAATTGCACGTCCGCATAGATGCCTTCCTGTGCTCCCAGGACGTGCATGCAGAGGTGTGCCACAGTGAGTATCTCACGCGCTCGATTTTTTACCATAACCCGCTTCTCGTGCGGCTGCGCTGGTCGCAATACCACCCGAGGATCCCAGCCTGGAAACTGCGCTCCGAGGCGCTAGAAGACCAGCTCTTCAGAAACCACAATAGCCTCGGGCATCGACGTGTACTTCCAGATCAACGCGGGCACGGCGGGCTCGGCCGCGACGGAATGGGACGCCTTCAAATCTATGATGCGGGGCCAATGCATAGCGACGGCGTTGGGAGTGCGGAGAACCTTGCTAGAGGACATCGCGAGGGAAGACGAGAAATTAAGAGGGCTGGAGAGGGCAAGGCCTGAACGACCAGACACACAAGAGGCCCTGCTGGAGGTGCGAGAGGCGGTGGCGGCGACGGTGGAGCACCTCTGGTGCTTCGACTACAAGGCCTACCTTACACGCGCGCACTCGGAACGCGTCAAGTCAGGAGCTCTTCTGGCCTGGCTGGCCAATCCGGCTCGCCGGAGCTCGGTCATCCTTGAACTCAGAGACCACGCGGGGGCGGCGCGATTTGACCAACAGGGGATTAATGAGTTATTCTATGATTACTACACGGAGCTTTACCGCAGCAGGGTCCTTCTTTCGCTGGATGAATTCCAGGCCTTCATGGAGGATCTTGAGCTCCCGCAGCTGGGGGAGGAGGACGCGAAGCAACTCGGGGACAAGATCGAGGAGAGAGAGGTGCGAGTCGCCATCAAGAGCATGGCGAGGAACAAGACGCCGGGCACCGATGGATTCCCAACGGAATTTTATCTCACCTATGTTGATCTCCTTGCGCCCCGGCTGATGTGGCTATACAATGAATCGAAGAGGCTGGGTAGCCTGCCTGCGTCCACCGGTGAGGCGCTAATCGTCCCCCTGCTAACATTGTCCATGCTCAACCTAGACTACAAGATTTTAAGTAAAATCTTGGCGACACGTTTGCTCCCCCACATGCCCATGCTGGTTCACGCGGACCAGTCGGGCTTCATCCCGGCCCGCAACACGGCGCTTAATGTGAGGCGGCTCCTACATATACTGGAGGCTGACACCTATGACGGCGACGAGGCAGTGGTGTTTGCTTTCGATATGGAGAAGGCCTTTGACAGCCTAGAATGGCCTTACCTCTTCCACGTCATTCGCACGTTGGGCCTCGGCGAGGGCTTCGTGAATTGGACGTCGCTGCTCTACCAGAACGCGACGGCGAGGGTCAGAACTGGGCGGGTTATCTCTGAGATGTGTGGGGTGGGCAGGGGCACCTGCCAGGGATGTCCTCTCTCCCCCCTATTGTTCGCCCTGGCTGTTGAGCCCCTTGCGGCGCGAGCCCGGCTGGGCCGGGCGTTTCGGGGACTAGACGTCTATGCACCACACCGCATTGTACGCAGATGATCTGCTGATGTTCTTGGCGGACTCGGCTGACTCCCTGCGTGGAGCTAAGACCCTCCTGCAATCTTTGAGCAGGGTGTCGGGCCTCCGAGTGAACTGGGCGAAGTCCCACCTATTCCCAGCCCGCCCACGAAGAATATGCCCACAAACCACAGAGGGAGTGATGTGGGAGGAGAGGTCTGCGGTACCTTGGCACCTCGATCTTCCACGATAGGGCGGATATCCTTGAGGGAGATATTGGGTCGGCAATCAGGCACACTAAAGGGAATTTTGACTTTTGGAGCACGCTCCCATTGTCACTTATGGGGAGAGTGGCGCTTCTCAAGATGGTGACCTTGCCTCGGCTGCTTTACTTCTTCGGGACTCTCCCGATCTGGATCCCGGCGAGCTACTTTCGGCAGCTGCGGACGATGGTTATCGGCTTTCTGTGGGGGGCGGGCAGACGCAGGGTGGCACATGACACGCTTCTCTACCCTCGGACGGACGGGGGGTTGGCAGTGCCAGACTATGAGCTCTACTACCTTTCGGCGCAACTGCAATGGCTGACGCAGTGGGTGGCTAGAGCCAGGAGAGGGGAGGACGGCTCGGGAGAACCAGCGGGCCCGGTCCAGGTGTTATCCCGGATTGTCCTGGGACTCCCGATGGGAGATTTCCACCTCACTCAGGAATTTGCGACAGTCCAAAAATGCTGGAACAGGTATCGCCGAAGGGGTGGTATCGCGGTTCCATATGCACCTGAGATCCCACTCAAGCTCTGCGGGGCGCTTCCACATGGTGGTTCGTGGCACGGACTAGACGGTTGGGACCTGCAGGGGCTGTCGTCCATGGGTGACCTCTACGAGAACGGGGTGCTGTTGCCTTTCGACCTCCTGAAGGACCGCTTTGAGTTAGCGGGGGGGGACTTCCTCCTTCACGCGGCGCTGACGGCGGCGATCCGCAAACATTGGAAGATGGGCATGACGGAACCGCCACTGTCTCTGGGCTGCCAGTATGTAGTGATGATGGCGGGGACGGTCAAGGCTGTCACATGCCTGTATCGACGCATGGTCTCGGAGGCCGTCGCCCCACTGCTGGCCCTGAAGGCGAAATGGGAGGCTGACCTGGCGACCGAGATCCCTGAGGAGGCGTGGAATGGTATACTGGAACGGGCCCGGAACGGGACGCGCAACGCTAGGTTCCAGCTGGTGCACTTTTATGTCCTGCACAGGGCCTACCTGACTTCTGACAAACTGCATAAGTACTTCCCAGCCCATCCGGCGTCCTGCCCGCGTTGCCCGGCGGACGTAGCCGATTTCCAACACATGTTCTGGTCCTGCCCTGAGTTGGGTTCCTTTTGGAGAGAGGTAGTGGATGTTCTGAGGGAGGTAACGGAGAGGGACTTACAACTCACCATGGCACACTGCATCCGACACTGGTTCCCACACACATCAACAAACAAGGTTACCAGCAAGTTTCTGGACCTGGGTCTCCTCCTAGCGAAGCGGGCCATCACGTCCCAATGGAAGGCGACCAGGGGCCCCACGGGAGAGCAGTGGAAGGCTGAGCTACATAAATGGGCCCGGTGTGAGGGAGAGCTCCGTATGCAGGCCGCACTCAGGGCAGGCAATGACGCGGCTCAGGAGAGGGCCAGGGCATGGGAGAGGCTGGTCCTAGACCTCACGCTTCTGGACACGGACGAGGACACCCCGGCGCACAGCCCAGCTCCGGCGGAGCGCCCGCCTGACGGAGGGGTGACCTAGGCCCCGTCCTTTGCTCCCCTATTTCCATTGTGATGACTGACAGCTGGTTGTTGATAGCTCCTGATGGCTTACTTCGGATCTGAACTAGTCGGGAGTGTTGAGGACTCGTACTGGTGGTACTCTAGCACGCCTGGGGGGGTGGGGGGTGCGGATGGGGCGGGGGGGAGTTCTGGGAGAGGGAAGGGGGGTAGGAGGGGTTGGGAGAGTTGGGGGGGACAGGGGGGCTGGTTGATCAGTAGTGGTAAGGAGTGGCTCTTGGTTCATTCGGACATGGGGCACAGAGGAGGGAGCGGGAGGACTGAAAAGCAGCACTGCCATTTCCCGAACATCTGGTAGTTATTGACCAACGCAGAATTCCCCAGCGTAGTTTTTTATCCATGATATCGCCGCTCAACCTCCGGGGTGTGAGCTAAATGGCTGTGTGACACGGGTGTGGGGAAGTTGCATATATATTGAACAACAACGGAAATGGCACAAATGCACTGATTGTATCACTTACCTTGCTGCAATAAAAAGATATTTACAAAAAAAAATCAGGAGGAAGCGACAAAGGGGCCGAAGGATTCCTGGGGGTCTTCTGGACCGCCTCTGTCACCACGGAGTCCGGCTTAGGATGTCCTATTAAACACGCCGGTGCTGTATTATTATTATTATAAAGACGGTCTTATATAGCGCGTAGTTACCCTGGGGCATCCCAGCGCTTATCAGAACAAGGCAACGCTCATGTGAGTTCAGGGTCAGCGGTTAACAGAAAAGGTATGTTTTCAGATGTTTATGAAAACGAAGGAGACAGGTCTCAGAGCGTAAACTTAAGGGGAGTGAGTTCCAAAGTACCGCGACATTCACAGAGAACCTTCTTCCCCCTGTGCGGGCCTTTTTTACCCTGGGGGTCTTAAGCAGGTGTTTTTGGTTTGAACGAAGTGTTCTGCTGGCCTTGTAAGGAGTAACCAGATTCTGCAGAACGGGGGGCCTTTACCCCTGCAAGATTTTATGTGCAAGGAAGAGAGATTTAAATTTCACCCTTTCCCGCACCGGTAACCAATGCAGTGCCCTCAGTGCGGGTTTAGCCGACCCTGATATAGGGATGTTAATGGGCATTCGTGCTGCAGCATTTTGAATTTGTTGTAATTTATTCAAAGTTGCCTCAGGGGCGCCCAGGTAAATAGCATTGCTAAAGTCCAACCTTGATATGATCAGCCCCTGGATCAGAAGCTTCCGAGATGGAAGTGGAAGAAGAGGCAGCACTTTGCGAACGGATCGGAGAAGGCCAAAACAGACACCTGCCATTTTAGTAGCCTGGGTCCTAAAGGAGAGATCTTGCTCCAGCCAAATCCCAAGACTCTTGATCTCTTCCTTGGGTTTTGGAGGCGATCCCAGGCAACTAGGCCAGACAGTCGAGGGAAGTGAGACTCCTTTATGCCCCAACAGCATGATTTCGGTCTTTGAAACGTTCAGCTTTAGTGCTGACTCCCCCATCCAGGTGTGAACTTTGGATAGGCAGGAGTGCAGCACGTGGGGATTTTCAGTGGCCTGGGAGAGGGCAAACACCAGCTGGGTATCGTCGACCTAGCTCACGATTTTGATGTTAAATGGAACCACCACATCCTCCAAGGGGGCCATATATACATTAAATAATGTGGGAGTCAGGGAGGAGCCCTGCGGTACTCCACAATGGAGGTGAATGGATGCCGAACGTGCGTTGCCTTCCCATACCTGATAGGTCCGATCGCTAAGAAATGACTGCAGCCATTTCAGCGCATTCCCCCGCAATCCGACGTCTGACAGCCACTGAAGTAACACTTGATGGTTAAACGGTGTCAAAAGCTGCACTAAGGTCCAGGAGGATCACTGCCACTGATCCTCCCGAATCCAAAATGCTTCTTGCTTCTTCAACGACTGCCAGCAGGGCGGTGTCGGTACCTTGGCCAGGGCGAAAACCCGTTTGAGAGCTTCTCAGTAAACCGTTGGACTCAAGGAAATTAGATAGCTGGAAATTTACCAATTTTTCCGCGATTTTGCTGAGTCCCGGGAGTAGAGAAATGGGCCTATAATTCGCCATGTCAAGGGGATCAAGGTTGGGCTTTTTTAGGAGGGCTTTTACTACTGCTCCCTTCCAGTTGGATTGCACCACACCGGACCCCAGCGAGGCGTTAATAACCTCAGTTACAGGTTCGGCGATGGAAGGGGCGACTTGTTTGAGAATCCTCATGGGAACTAAATCACGAGGGGAACCACTCTTGACGGTCACCAGGACCTTAAGGACCTCCTCCACAGATACTGGTCCAAAAGGTTCGAGACTCTCAAGGGGTCTCCCTCCGTCCTCGTTGGGCTCTGCTCTCATGCTAATTTGGGGCAGGATATTCAGAATCTTTGCTATTTTTGTGAGGAAGTAGTCTGCTAGGTCTTTGCATTTTCCTTCAAGGTTATCTGTGGAAGCGGGCGGCTCAGGAACCCTCAAGAGTTCCTTGACCACTAAAAAAGTTTCTCTGGGGGAGTTGGAAGCATTATTAATTCTCTCCTCGAGGAACTGGGTTTTAGCGCGCCGAATGGTAAGTTTGTAAGTCCTTATCACGGCGCGATATTCCATCTTACTGGCTACCTCCCAGTTCTTCCTCCAGGCACGCTCCAGTTTTTTGCAGCCCCTTCTCAGAGCTCTCAACTCTGGCGTATACCAGGGACGGAGCTTGTTCTCTTCTCCCTCCTGCCTGCCGGTCTTATGGGAAGGACGGAGTGGAGTGCATTGGACATCCATCTACTAAAATCTGCCTCCGCCAGTACCGGGTACCCCACAGGGGGGGGCGCGAGCCCTCCAGTCTCAGCGTCAGGTTCTCCACAGACAGCCTAGACCAAGGTCTTTCGGGAATACATACACTGGTGGTAGAAGTGCTACCCATCTCGGTTTGCCAGGTAAAGGGGATCATAAAATGGTCCGTCCACGGAAGAGGAATCGGGGAGGAGACTTTCATAGCAATGACATTCGTAAAGATCGGATCGAGCAGATGACCCTTGTTGTGGGTGGCCTCTAAGTTGATAAGATTGACCTCGTAAGCTTTTAGGTCGCATTGAAGATCTACCGCCGACCGATCTACCTGGCGCCCTATACTTCTTATCCAACTGAGGGATCACTGGTGATACAGAGGAGGGGTTCGGCATGACCTTTACCCCTTCTGACTATAGGTAATCGATAATTGGTATTGACCTTTCTGCCTTCTTGAGAGGTTCTCTGAAGTCATACAAGAAGCAGACCTGTTCTTGAGAGACCATTGAGATCTCAAAACGTTGAGCAGCCCTCTCTACCACATTATAAGAGATTTAAGAATTGTCGGAATTTCCCTCGTCGACGAGCCCATCGACGAGATCGGCGTCATAGACTATGCCGTCGTAGACGAGCAGTCATAGACGAGGCCGTCGTAGGCGACGCCATAGACGATCCGTTGTAGACGAAGCTGTCGACGACGACGCCGTCGTAGAGGAGCAATCGTAGATGAGGCCATCGTAGACGAGGCCATGCTAGACAAGGCAATGGTAGACAAGGCCATCGAAGACAAGGCCATTGTAGACTAGGCCATCGTAGACTAGCAGTCATAGACGAGGCTGTCGATGACGATGCCATCGTAGATGAGCCATCAAAGACGAGCCCTCATAGATGAGGCCATCGTAGACAAGGCCATCGTCGACGCCATAGACAGGCCGTCGTAGACGAGCAGTCATAGATGAGGCCGTCGTCATCGACGCAGTCGTAGACGAGCCATCGTAGACAAGCCATCGTATATGAGGCCATCGTAGACGAGGCCATCGAAGACAAGGCCATCGTCGACGCCGTAAACAGGCCGTCATAGACGATCAGTCATAGACTAGACCGTCGTTGTCGACGCTGCCGTTGACGAGCCGTCGTAGACGAGCCGTTGTAGATGAGCCATAGTAGATGAGCCATTGTAGATGAGCCATCGTAGACGAGTCCATCGTAGACTAGGCCATCGTAGACGAGGCCATCGTAGATGAGGCCGTCGTCGACACCGTAAACAGGCCGTCGTAGACGAGCAGTCATAGACGAGGTCGTCATCGACGAGCCATTGTAGATAAGCCATTGTAGATGAGCCATCGTAAATGAGCCATCGTAGATGAGCCATCGTCGACGAGCCGTCGTAGACGAGCCATAGTAGATGAGCCATTGTAGATGAGCCATCGTAGACGAGTCCATCGTAGACTAGGCCATCGTAGACGAGGCCATCGTAGATGAGGCCGTTGTCGACACCGTAAACAGGCCGTCGTAGACGAGCAGTCATAGACGAGGTCGTCATCGACGAGCCATTGTAGATAAGCCATTGTAGATGAGCCATCGTAGATGAGCCATCGTCGACGAGCCGTCGTAGACGAGCCATCGTAGACGAGCCATCGTCGACGAGCCGTCGTAGATGAGGCCATCGTAGACAAGGCCATCGTAGACGAGGCCATCGTAGACGAGGCCATCGTAGACGAAAAGGCTGTAATAGGCATTGACGATGGTTTCTTCGTCGACAATCTTGTTGACGATGTAGGCTTCTTAGTCTTTACCTCAGGAGGAAAACAAGTTACTTACCTGTAACTTTAGTTCCCCAGTATTGGTAACTGTAGGAGAGTAGGGTCTGCAATCCTATGATCACCCGGACTTTTTGCTTTTGTTTCACTGGTTTACGACTTTCTCGGGCTGTGGGCCTGCCAATCAGACCCACAGCCTAGCTGTTCTCTCACTAAATTGATGCGTGTACCTTAGGTGCATTACCCAATTGGAACTGGGCCACCCTGTCAGCCCCTGTAACTCAGGGCATCGGTGAACCCAGGGCCTACCAGGGGCTGAAGCATGTATTATGCCACCCCTGGCTGGCCATCTAAATCTGACACAACTGGCTGCACGACAGCTGGGGCAACGTGGCGTACTCGCCCGTTGCTGTAGGTATAGTATCCCTATATCTAAACTCAAAATGGACACCCGAGTTCCTATCAGTCACTCCTATGGCAGGCCTTAACAATCCTGAAGGCATAGTGCGTGGAATCGTGTGAACTGGGCTCTGGCACGAGCCGAGCCCGGTTGCAGCTTGCGGAACCAAGACCCAATGGCTGTTCCATGATAACGCGTATCCGATCGGTAACTTCGGTATAGCGTTATCAAGACATGTCGAGTAAGGTGTCATACGAATCGGGATGCTGCCCCCTCACTAATTCTGGCGACGGGGTTAGCATTCCACCCTTCTAGAGGGACACGACATGCACGTAACTGTGAACCCCGGTTAAAGTTAACTGAAGCCTCAGCTCCACAAAATGGATGCTGCCACCACAGACACGAGTCTGACCTCCTGCTGCTGGGAGTCCTTCCAGCGAGGAGAGCTTGGACAAAGGGTTTCCTGTCAGGGGCGGTGTTCGCACCGTCCCTGTCAGGGGCGGTGTTCGCACCGTCCCAGACAGGGTTTGTGTATTCTGGGTAGGTAGGGCTTTGCAGGAAGGTGACTGCGGAGTGGCACCCCGGTGCTCACTACGCATCTGCCGGTTAGAACCAGTTCCAGGGGCGCGCAGCCCCTGACCTGGGGAAAGTCCGGCAGGGGAGAGGGGTGTAACTACCCCCCTTCCTGGTCCCACCCCTAGGGCAGGACCTAGTCATGTACCCACCCCTTTCTTTAGGATAAAGGCCGGAGCGGGGACCCTTCCAAATTAGATCATCTTTGAATCAAGAATACAATCTACGAAAGGACTTCGAGACTCTTCTCAAGATTTCTCCCTTGTGGCTAAGGAGTAGTCACCCTGCACCAGCGGGCACCATCTAAGAACTCTGCGGTTTGCTGCAAGTCCTTCCTCAGGAATCCGACGACCCAGCTCGACGAGACCCGGCTTCCCTGGCACCTCTGACCTCTACCCACATCTTCAGCTCAGCTGCGATCTGTGGGTGCGACGAGACCTCGAGGGACTGGCCATCATCAAAACCTGCACGCTTTTTTAAATCAGCACGACCACCGAAGGAATTCTCTGGTGAGTGCTCTGGGGTCCGAGAAGCCCCGGCCCTGAGCAGCTCCAGCACCGAAGTGCAGTCTCCCAGCATCTCCACGGTCTGCGTGGGGCCCTTCTGCCGCTGCTCAGCACGTTGTCCGATCACTAGCCGCTGGCTTGTGACCCTTTGACGACGAACAACAACCAACGCTGCTGGTCTGGTTGCTCCAGACTAGCCTTCTGCTACTTTTTACGAGAGGAGCACCACGGACCCTCCTGGTCCACTCAAGACGCCATTTTAGGCCCACCACGTGGCCCTGAAATCTGCAAAGGCTTGTTGCCCCAATCCTGGGCCCAGCGACGCCGACAGCATCATCCTTCGTGGGACAGCTCGCACCTCCATCCTGGTCGCCGACAACGCCTCCTGGTCCGTGAGACTGCAGAGCCTAGCGTCGCCCACTCACCTAGTCGAGGTGACGGCCATCCGGTGCCTTCCTGGTACCCTCTGACTACTGGCTAGTAGTACGAACTTGGTCCCCTCTGCTTTCAGGTGTCATCCATCTCTGATCCAGGCTTGGATCTCTACGAACTATTCATCACTGGTCGCCGGCCAGCAACTCCTTCCTTCCGGCTCCTGGCTCGTCAGCGAAGACCCCCGACGCCTGTAAGACTTGTGCAGCCGCAGCCCTCGTGGCTAGGTAACTCCGACACTACTGTGTCCGCATAGCCTCCTTACTTAAGGGTCCCGAGTCCCTCGCTTCCGACTTGCCTTATCGGGTCCGCCCGAGACCACTAGAACTTTCCGTGCCCTTGGGCACTTGTTTTAATTGTGCACTTGAAGTATTTTCCTAAGAGTTTTGTTCTGTGCTTAGTACCCTGTCCTCATAAAGAGTACAGGGCTGTTGTGATTCTAATAAATACACTGTTTATTTTCATAACACTTGTGTGGTGTCCTTTCACTTGGTGTTCAAGGGGTATGTGATGGTATAACAGCTGGCTTAACACGCCCTCTAGAGTTTAGCCCGAAGACTGCTCGTATCCACGCTACTAGGATAGCTGGTCTAAGGTTGACTTACAACCAATCACCATAAGGGGCGTTTGGACCGATGCATAGTGGTCGCTAGAATAGCGAACGCTGCATATCGGGCCAACTTCTCACATTAACTTTGATAGATTCCCATGCTTTGTATCATTCCCCGTCGTCGGAAAACGCCGACAGGCTGAGCAGGTCATCCTCAGTCAGCCACGAGTGGGAATTGAATCAGACAGTTTTGGAAGAGATCTTCAGCCAGTGGGGCAGACCGGAGATCGATCTCTTTACCACTCCGACCAACAAAAAATGCCGGTCTTATGCAAGCAGGCTTCACCATCAAGGTTCACTGTGAAGTGCGCTTTCGATAGCATGGTCGAGGACATTTGTCTACGCTTTTCCTCCCATTCCTCTGATACCACGACTTATCAGGAAAATCAAGGTGGAGCCGTGCAGGATGATTCTAATAGCCCCGGCTTGGCCGAGGCAGTTCTGGTACACGGAGCTCCATCTGTTGTCGATCGCTCCTCCCGTTCCTTTGAGGATTCTGCCGGATCTTCTCATGATGTCCGACGGACAAATTTGGCACCCCGATCCACAGTCGTTACACCTGACTGCATGGCTCCTGAGCAGCGAGAGTTTATGAACCTGCCCTTATCAAGAGAGATTAAGGAGGTTCTGTCCCAGGCAAGGGCTCCTTCAACTAACAGGACTTACCGCCTTAAGTGGAAAAGATTTTGTTGCTGGTGTAAGAAAGAAAGCATTGATCCTTTCAATTCCAGGCCTCATCAGATCCTACCTTATCTGCTGTCCTTGGCTGTCGGGACTAGCCCATACATCAATTAAGGTCCATTTGGCTGCTTTGTCAAGGTTCAGAAGTACAGAATCTGGTCCTTCCTTGTGGTCTTCCAGGATTATCAAGCAATTTCTTAAGGGCTTGTTCAGGGTCTATCCACCAGTGCGACCGCCCCCTCCTACATGGCATTTACATCTCGTCCTTTCTCAACTCATGAAGGGTCCATTTGAACCAATCCAAGGTTCTGACATGAAATATCTTTTGTGGAAATTGGTTCTCCTCCTTGCTCTCACGTCGGCTAGGCGTGTTGGAGAATTACAGGCTTTAACCATCCAAGAACCTTTCCTTCAATTCAAAAGAAACACTGTGATCATGAGAACTAATCCTAGGTTCATGCCTAAGATTCCCTCGGATTTCCACTTGAATGAACCGGTCATTCTGAAGGCGTTCTTCCCTCAACCTTCTACGCCAGCAGAAAGAGCATTGCATTCATTGGATATAATTTATGATGCAAAATGTGATTATCTTGCCAACTGCTTGCTACTCTGATACAAAGCATGGGAATCTATGAAAGTTCCAATACTGGGGTAAGAAAACAAGTTACTTACCTGTAACTTTAGTTCCCCAGTATTGGTAACTTTCATAGATTCCCATGCGCCCACCCACCTCCCCGAGGAAAGCTCAGCCTACAACAGATATGGTGTCTAAGTACACAACGGCTACGAAAATCTGAGGCTCTGAGGTTCCTTCAGGAAGGTTCTAAGGGGTGAGGCACTTCTGATTGGCTGATGCCAAAGTTTGGTCTCTTTTACACAAAGAGGGTGATATGCTACAAAAGGGAATGAGGCCTAGGCCTTTTTCCTTTGTCTTTTGTACCTACAGCTATGGTACTTTTGTTACCGAGACTCCCATCCCGACGACGGGGAATGATAAAAAGCATGGGAATCTATGAAAGTTCCAATACTGGGGTAAGTATAGAAGACGCCTTCCTGAAGGGTCCTATGACCAGAAAAGGTGATTTTGAAGGCTCAGAAGTCGTATTTTTACATCATTTTTCTCCAAAAGCAAGTCCTTTACTCTCCTTTTCCACAGAGTGAGGAGATTTTTAAGAACTGCGCCCAGAAGACCCATGAGTGGTCTCTTTGAGATCCTTCTCAGGACGTTCCCCTGAGGAATGAGTTGGAGGAGATTTTCTTCTCTTTTGAGATCTCCTAGATGTTGAGGTCAAAGCCTCATCACTGTCACAGGAGAAAATAAAAAACCTCCTTTCTGGTCTTAGTGCTCCTTACCAGACCTTCTTCAAAGAATGGATTTGAAGATAATCCATAGTAGAAAGAATCCTTGACAACCAAGTTATTTAATGAAGTGAAACAAAAACACAGAATCTGAGCAGAGCTCAGAGGAGACTCCCTTAGCTCAACGTACGGTAGAAAATCTGAGGGACTGAGGCTCCTGCCAGGAAGGTTCTAGAGGGAGATGATAGCTGATTGGGTCTTGTTTTGAGTTTGGTCCTTTTTACAAAAGGGCATGGATATGTTACTAAGGTGAGGCCTTTAGGCCTACACTATTCTCTATGTATGTCTATAGGACATTACTTTTCAATGTACCGGAGACTCTTGTCTCGACGACGGGGAATGATTCAGGCATGTGAATCTATGAAAGACACCCATAATACTGGATAACCGGGAAGACGCGTCGAGCTAAAATGCAGGAGCAGGCCCCACGCAGCACTCGTTGAGTGTGGAGGGCTGGGCTTCAGTGCAAATGGTGCTCGGGTCTGGTGCTTCTCGTACCCCAATGCACATCTGCGAGTTACCTCAGGAGTCGATGCAGTTAGAAATATGCAGGATGTCCATGGAGTCTGGTCCCAAGTCTCTCGTGTCCGCCACGGGTCTCAGCTCTGCTGTGGATGTGGGTCGGAGGCAGAGAAGCCTGGAAGTGCAGTGCTGAGTAGCTGAGTCTTCGGGCTCCGGCAGGAGCGTCGACAAAGCAAACCAGCAAGTTACTGGTGGTGCTTGTTTGCACAGGGTGGTCGGTCACTCATTGACCGCAAGGGAGATGATTTCAGTCTTCTAGTCAGAACAGAACGTTGAAGGTCCAAGAGTTCTGTATCAAAGTTTTCAGGATAATTTAAAGTCCTGGGGACACAGCTCCTATCCTTATACTGATAAAAGGGGCTGGATTACCTGCTAGGTCCCTCCTATGGGTGGACCTGGGAAGGGGGTGGTTACACCCCTTTCCCTTTGTCCTGTTTCGCACCAGAGCGGGGCTGGAGTGCCCCAGCAACTGGTTTGAACCGGGCTATGCATGGAGCACCTTGTGTGCCCCAGGCAGTGTTTCGTTTTGCAAACCTCCATGCCCCAATACACTAAAAGCCTGTCTGGGGAGGTTCTAGCACCTTCCAAGGCAGGAAATGTATTGTCCAGGCCTCCCCTGCCGGAGTTTCGTCCAGCAGCAGGAGGTCAGACTCATGTCTGTGGCAGTAGCATCCATTTTGTGATGCTGGGGCTCTGTTTAGCTTTAACCGGGTAAAGCAGTACTGATATGTCTTCTCCCTCTAGAATGGTGAAATGCTACCCCCGCCGGCCATAATTGGTGGGGGGGGTAGTATTCCAAAGTGTTTGACACCTTACACGACATGGTTTGATAAAGCCAAACCAAAGTTAGCATTCAACCGCGAGGAATATAATGCACTTAAGAGTTATGGTATGGCTATATCATAGAACAGCTATAAGTTATGTTATGTTAATAACTATTTATAGAGCGCTCATACACCGAGGATTTCATGGCTAAGGAGATGGTTCTGAAAGCTGCAGAGGGGCTCAGCTCATGCTAGGTGTGAGAAGTTGGCCTGATATATAATGTTCACTATTCTAGTGAGCACTTTGTATCAGTCCAAACAACCCTTATTGATGATTGGTTGTAAGTCAACCGTACACCAGCTATCCTAGTAGCATGGACAAGAGCAGTCTTTAGGCTAAACTCTAGAGGGCGTGTTAAGCCAGCTGTTATACCATCACATATACCCCTTGAACACCAAGTGAAAGGACACCACAAAAGTTGTTATGAAAATAAAAGTATATTTATTTAGAACACAACAGCCCTGGACTCTTTATGAGGACAGGGCGCTAAGCACAATACAAAGCTCTTAAGAAAATACACAAAATCGCACAATTTACGCAAATGCCCGAGGGGCACGAAAAACCATATACTCTAAAAGTGGAATGCGAAATTACTAGCAGGTAAGTACTACTCTAATAGGCTTTGGGATCGCTAGGACTTGACTACTGAACCTTCAGATTACTAGCAGGAGGCCTAGGGAGATCGGGTGCAGAGTGTGCACTCTCACGCGGGATGCGGGACAAAGTCTATGGATGCTAGGAATTACAAAGTTAGTGTTATCGGACGAATCCGACTAGGTAGAGCTGAAACGAAAAAGGATCTGGACCCTTGGATAGCAAGACTATGCTGGAGCACCGAAATGCTGAGTTTACCTAGCCCAGGGGCTGCAGATGCATAGGTCTGGAAAGACGTCGGGAATCCTCGTTGCAGTCTATGGAGCCTGAAAGAAGAAGTTGCTGGCAGGCGACCAGGAAAGAGATTCGGATGGATCCAAGCCTGGATCGGAGATGGAAGACACCTGTAAGCAGAGGGGACCAAGTTCTGAATCACTAGCCAGTGATTAGATGGGCACCAGGATGGCACCGGATGGAGTCACCTCGACCAGGTGAGTGGGCGACGCTGGGCTCTGCAGTCTCACGGACCAGGAGGTGTTGTCGGAGACCAGGATGGAGGTGCGAGCTGTCCCACGATGGTATCTGCTGTCGACGTCGCTGGACCCAGGATTGGGGCAACAAGTCTTGGCAAATGCAAGCCCACGCGGTGGACTCAAAATGGCGTCTGAAGTGGACCAGGAGGGTCCTGGGTGCTCCTCTTTTGGAGGGGAGCAAGAGCCAGTCTGAAGCAACCAGACCAGCGGTGTTGATGTCGTCGTTCGTCGTCGGGAAGGCCACAAGCCAGCGGGCTAGTAGCCAGACAACGCGGTGAGCAGCAAAGAGCAGAAGGGCCCCACGCAGATCTCGTGGAGGCTGGGAGGCTGAACTTCGGTGCTGGAGCTGCTCAGGGTTGGGGCTTCTCAAACCCCAAAGCACTCACTCGAGGATCCCTCGGCGGTCGTGCTGGGCAAGCGTCGTGCAGTCTTGAAGATGGCCGGTCGCTCGAGGTCTCGTCGCACCCACGGGTCTCAGCTGAGCTGACGATGTGGGTAGAGGTCAGAGGTGCCAGGGAAGCCGGTTCTCGTCGAGCTGGGCAGTCTTGATCCGGAGGAGAGACTTACAGCAAACCGCAGTGTTCTTAGATGGTGCCTGCGGATGCAGGGTGACTACTCCTTAGTCACAAGGGAGAAATCTTGAGAGGAAGTCGAGAGTTCCTTTTGTAGAAAGTAGTTTCAGGATTCAAAGATGATCTAATTTGGAAGGGGGCCCGCTCCTATCCTTATACTAGGAAAAGGGGCTGGCACGCGACTAGGTCCTGCCCATGGGTGGTACCAGGAAGGGGGGTGGTTACACCCCTCTCCCATGCCGGACTTTCCCCAGCTCAGGGGCTGGTGTGCCCCTGGAACTGGTTCTAGCCGGCAGATGCATAGTGAGCACCGGGGTGCCACTTGCAGTCACCTTCCTGTAAAGCCCTGCCTACCCAGGATACACAAAACCCTGTCTGGGATGGTGCTAGCACCGCCCCTGACAGGAAACCCTTTGTCCAAGCCTCCCTCGCTGGAAGGACTTCCAGCAGCAGGAGGTCAGACTTGTGTCTGTGGTGGCAGCATCCATTTTGTGATGCTGAGGCTTGAGTTAACTTTAACCGGGGTTCACAGTTACATACATGTCGTGTCCCTCTAGAAGGGTGGAATGCTAACCCCGTCGCCAGAATTGGCGAGGGGTTAGTATTCCAATTCGTATGACACCTTACTCGACATGTTTTGATAAAGCGATACCAGAGTTAGCATATAACCGTGAGGATTATAATGCACTTAAGAGTATATGGTATGCGTTATCATGGAACAGCTATTAGGACTTGGTTCCGCCAGCTGCAAACGGGCTCAGCTCATGCCAGAGCACCATCTCACACGATTCCAAGCACTCTGCCTTCAGGATTGTCAAGGCTTGCCATAGGAGTGACTGATAGGAATCTGTGTGTCCATTTTAGGGTTAGAAATAGGTATACTATATCTAAAGCAAAGGGTGATTACACCACCTTGCCCCAGCTGTCGTGCAGCCAGTTGTGTCAGATTTAGATGGCCAGCCAGGGGTGGCATAATACATGCTTCAGCCCCTGGTAGGCCCTGGGTACACCTATGCCCTGAGTTACAGGGTCTGATAAGGTGGCCCAGTACCACTTGGATATGTACCTAGGGTACATGGAATCCATTTTAGAGAAAAAGCAGTAGGCCTGGGGCCCTGAATAGCAGGGTCCCAGGTCAACTAAGTCGAAAAACCAGCAAAACACCAGGCAAAACGTTGGGGGTAACCATAGTCAGGTATCCACCTTCCTACACTAGGGCACCCACCCTCTCACATAAAACCAAGCACTCTGCCTCCAGGATTGAGGCCTACCATAGGAGTGACTCATAGGTGCATATGTGTCTATATATGTAAGTAGATATAGGTATACTATATCTAAGTAAGGGGTGATTACACCACCTTACCCAAGCTGAGTGATCAGCCTGTGGTATCAGTTTGGAGGGCCAGCTAGGGGTGGCATAATACATGCTGCAGCCCCTGGTAGGCCTTGGATGCACCTATGCCCTGGGTTCCTATGTTACACTATACAGGGGCTCACAGTGGTGACCCAGTACCCAATCTGGTATGTACCTAAAGTACATGGTTACAATTTAGAGAGAGAACAGCTAGGCTGTGGTCGCAATTAGCAGGGCCACAGCCAGTCTAAAGTCGAAAAACTAGAAAATCAGAGCAATTAGTGAGGGTGAACATAGGAAGCAGACCCTACTCTCCTACAACCAGTAACTCAATAAAACGCTCACGAAGCAAGTCGCCTAATGTTGAAATCAGCAAAGTCATTAATGATCCTGAATGCTGTGAAGCCAGAGTGGAATACATTGTGTCATTTCAATAGTCCTTTTTCACTGTCAATAAAAACCTCCAGGACGTTGGGGATTAAACGTCTTTTTACAGAAAATAGAGCACCAGAACCGGACCGACGATCGGAGCAGAGAATCCTGCATACAGGTAAGTTTAATTTACGTTCTTTACAGCATAGAAAGAGAAGGAGTAGTTTCTTACCTGTAACCCCAGTTCTGCAGTAGGGGTATCTCTATTATAGTCATAATCTATTGAATAGTTCCGCCCATGTGCGGGGACCCCGGAGCAATCAAAAACAGTCTCTTAAGTTGTCTTCTTCTGCAGTCCTGAATAGACACTTAAGAGAAAATCAAGGGCAAATAATGCAGCCTAAACTACAAGGCTACATTGGGCAGCACTTCATCATGAAGTGAAAAGGATAGCCAAATTAAAATCAAATTTTATACATTCTGCCAAGTTTCACACATAGAGAAACTCCCCTCCACACAAATCCTTTGAAATGAGAGAGAGGAAGGGTTGGACAGACAAGCCCCATAGGCTGCCATTGTGTGTCTGGAAAAGGGATACCGTGCCTTTAAGGAACCTTCCAGAGACCCTCTGTATCCCAGAATGCACAGCTAAGCCCTTTTACTTTCAGTTATTTTTGAAGGTGTATAAAGCAAGGCCTGTAGCATACAGTACATTATCATTTTCTCGACCGGGGACGAGGGAGGGCACATACGACTATAACAGAGATACCCCTACTACAGAAGGAATATGCTACTTACCAGTATGCATCGGTTCTTGGCATGTAGGGCTGCTGACATTCATATTTGTGCATAGATCGCCGGTTAGTGTTGGGTCCAGATGATTGCACATTGTTGTCCTGGAAGAGTCTTCGAAGTATCACGAGATAGGTGGCTCCTCCCTCGGACTACAGTGCGCATGGGCATCCTCTCCATCCCCAGATTGTTTTTCGCCATTGTGGCAGAGATGGAGTATAGTACAGTAAGAGATGCCCATGCAAAGAAAGAATGCAAAGAGTGAATGCTGCAGCCGCGACAGGCACCGGGGAGGTGGGTGAGCGATATGCCTAGAACAGATGCATACTGGTAAGTAGCATATTCCGTTCGAGGCATGTGGGGTGCTGAATTCATATCTGTGCATAGAATGTATAGCAGTATCTCCCCTAGCGGTGGCTGCCTGTGTCAGCTGCAGCAGTCTGGAAAAGAGTTTTGAGAACAGCCTGTCCTACAGCAGCTTGCCGTTTTGAATGTACATCTACACAATAGTGTTTTGTAAATGTATGTGTAGTTGACCATGTGGCTGCTCTGCAAATTTCGTGTAATGGAATATTTCCTAGGAAAGCCATGGATGCCCCTAGCTTGTGTGTAGAATGCGCCATAGGGGGAACTGTTCAGGTGCGTTTTGCCTTTAAATAGCATATCTGTATGCACTTAACTATCCATCTGGCTATACCTGATTTTGAGATAGGGTTACCTTTGTGTTGAGGTGAGAAGGCAACAAACAATTGTTTTGTCTTCCGAATTGTTTTGGTTCTGTCTATGTAATATAGCAGAGCCCTTTTGACGTGAAGGGTATGCAGGGCCCTTTCCGCTACTGTTTGCGGGTTCTGAAAGAACACTGGCAATTCTATGGTTTGATTAATGTGGAAATGTGCTACCACCTTAGGCATGAATTTAGGGTTTGTTCTGAGAACTACCCTATTTGTGTGTACCTGAATGAATGGCTCTTGAATAGTTAGGGCTTGCATCTCACTAACTCTTCGAAGCAAAGTGATGGCAATAAGGAAAGCCACTTTCCAGGTAATAAACTGTAGCTCGCATGAGTGCAATGGTTCAAAGGGTGGTCCCATTAGTCTGGTTAAGACAACGTTTAGATTCCAGACTGGTGAAGGTGGGTGTCTTGGAGGAATTAGACGTTTAAGACCTTCCATAAACGCCTTAATTGCTGGCACCCTGAACAGTGATAGGTGCTGCCTGTTTTGCAAATACGCTGCTAACGCAGCTAGGTGTATTCTGATGGAAGAAAAGGCTAAATTGCATCTTTGGAGGTGCAATAGGTAGCAAATGATGTTTTGAGTGGAAGCATCAAGCGGGTTAATGTCATTGTTATTACAGTAAATGACGAAACGTTTCCACTTTGCTGCATAGCAGGCTCTGGTAGTGGGTTTCCTTGCCTCCTTGATGATATTCATGCAGTCTGGAGGCAAGTTGAGGTACCCGAATTCTAGGATTTCAGGAGCCAGATCTCTAGGTTCAGCTGTTGGGGATCTGGGTGTTGGAATTCGCCATGGTTCTGCGTTAGAAGACTGGGTGTTAGTTGCAGTCTTTGATGAGGCACCACTGACAGTTCTAGGAACGTTGTGTACCATGGTTGTCTTGCCAAAGTGGGAGCAACTAGGATCAACATCAGTGAATATTGGCGCATTTTGCGTGCCACCAGCGGTATTAGTGGAGCTGGGGGAAAAGCGTACGCAAATTTGCCTGACCAGTTCATCCATATCGCATTGCCTTGCGACTGCGGATGTGGGAACCTGGCTGCAAAGTACTGGCATTTTGCGTTTTCGCTTGTGGCAAACAGATCTATTTCTGGATGTCCCCACTTCTGGAAGAATGGTTGGAGCACTTTGGGATGAATCTCCCATTCGTGCATCTGTTGGCTGTACCTGCTTAGGAGGTCGGCCACCTCGTTGTCCTTGCCTGGGAGGTGTTCTGCCATGAGAAAGATATTCCTTTGAATAGCCCACTTCCACATTGCTTGAGCTAGGTGCGACAGCTGTGGTGAGTGGGTTCCTCCCTGTTTCTGACTGTAATACATAGCTGTCATGTTGGCCATCCGGATTAACACAGCTTTGTTGTGTAGGTGTTTCGCGAAAGCTTTTAGTGCTAGAAAGATGGCCATCAATTCTAGGAGATTGATATGCATCTTCTTTTGCTGTACAGTCCAGAGTCCCTGCACTGTGTAGTGTAGGACATGGGCTCCCCACCCTAGCAGGGATGCAGCCGCTGTTAACACTATTTGTGGGACAGGCTCTTGGAACAGTCGACCTTTGCAAAGGTTTCGTGGATTCCACCAATGCAGAAAGTTGTATGCACGACTGGTCACCAACACTAGGTCTTTTAATTGGCCCGTGAGCCTGGTTCCACTGCCTCGTGAGGCATTCTTGCAGCAGGCGCATGTGTAGTCTGGCATGGGGGACTATAAATATGCATGAGGCCATCATGCCTATTAGTTGCATAAACACTTGAGCTGGTAGTGAGTGTTGGGGTCTGAACTTTAGTATGAGCGTTTGCATTCCCTGGACTCGTGCTGTGTTGGGATTTGCTTTTACTGACAGGGTATCTATTGTCGCTCCCAGGTATTGTTGGACGTGGGAGGGTTGTAGGTGTGACTTTGGGTAGTTTAGTGAAAATCCTAAGCTGTGCAGCAGGTGTATGGTCTTTGACATGTCGTTGGCACCTTGCTGGGCTGTTGGCGCGTGTATTAGCCAATCGTCCAGATAAGGGTACACATGAATGTGTTGCCTTCTGAGATGTGCCGCTACTGTAGCTAGACATTTGGTGAATACTCTTGGAGCTGTTGACACCCCAAATGTCAGGACCTTGAATTGGTAATGTTGCCCTTGAATGGCGAACCTCAAGTACTTTCTCTGAGCAGGGTGTGTTAGTATCGAGTATGCTACTTACCAGTATGCATCTGTTCTTGGCATGTAGGGCTGCTGACATCCATATCTGTGCATAGATCGCCGCCTAGTGTTGGGTCCGGATGATCGCACATTGTTGTCCTGGAAGAGTCTTCGATGTATCACGAGATACGTGGCTCCTCCCCTGGACTACAGTGCGCTTGGGCATCGACTCAATCCCCAGATTGCTTTTAGCCATTGTGGCAAAGATGGAGTGTAACACCGTGAGTGATGACCATGCTAAGAGTAATTCTGAGTGCTGCAGCCGCTACAGGTGCCGGGGAGGAGGGCGGGCGATATGAATGTCAGCAGCCCTACATGCCAAGAACAGCTGCATACTGTTAAGTAGCATATTCGGTTCGAGGCATGTGGGCTGCTGAATTCATATCTGTGCATAGAATACATAGCAGTCCCTCCATTAGCGGCGGCCACCTGTGCCAGCTGCAGCAGTTTGAAAAAGTGTTTTTAGAACAGCCTGCCCTACAGCTGCCTGCTGTTTGGAGTGCACATCTACACAGTAGTGTTTCGTAAATGTGTGTGTGGTAGACCATGCGGTTGCTCTACATATGTCTTCTAAAGGAATATTTCCAAGGAAAGCCATGGAGGCCCCCAACTTTCGGGTGGAGTGGGCCCGTGGGGGGACCGTTAAAGTGCGCTTGGCTTTTTGATAGCAAATTTGAATGCACTTAACGATCCACCTGGCTTTACCTGCTTTGGAAATGGGGTTGCCTTTGTGTTGTGGCAAAAAGGCAACAAATAGTTGTTTAGTTTTCCGAAAATTTTTGGTCCTATCAATGTAGTACATTAGAGCTTACATTTAGCGCCAAGACACCTACGGGTATACGCCGCGCTTTACAAATCGTAAAAATAAATAAATAAATAAATAAGCTCTCTTGACGTCTAGTGTGTGGAGCATTCCCTCCGCCACTGACTCAGGATTTTGGAAGAACACAGGCAGTTCTATAGTCTGATTGATATGGAACTGTGAAACCACCTTAGGAAGAAACCTAGGATTAGTGCGAAGCACCACCCTGTTGGAGTGAATTTGTATGAATGGCTCTTGGATAGTTAGTGCCTGGAGTTCACTAACGCGTCGCAGTGATGTAATCGCTATCAGGAAAGCCACTTTCCACGTCAAGAACTGAATCTCGCATGAATGTAGAGGCTCAAAAGGTGGACCCATCAGTCTGGTGAGGACCACATTTAGGTTCCATTCAGGAGCTGGCGGGGTCCGGGGAGGAATGACTCGTTTGAGTCCTTCCAGAAAAGCTTTAATGGCAGGCACTCTGAAAAGTGAGAGATGCTGCCTGTTTTTTAGATAAGCTGCTATAGCGGACAAATGTATACGAATGGAAGCATAGGCCAGATTGCATTTGTATAGATGTAACAGATAACAAATGATGTTGTGAGTAGACGCGTCTAGCGGGTAGATGTTGTGGTCTGCACAATAAATGGCAAACCGCTTCCATTTTGCCGCATAGCATACTCTGGTGGTGGGCTTCCTTTTTTTTAAATTTTTTTTTTAATGTAGTTTATAGAGCGCACAGCTACCCCCGAAGGGGTGTCCCGGCGCTAAAAACCTGAGCCTCCAAGGGAGAAGAGGGAGCATAGAGCAAGAAGAAACAGTAGGGTGACTCAAAGTCCGGAGAAGAGCCAGGTTTTGAGTTTGGCTCGGAAGATGGGTTTGGAGGGACAGAATCTCAACTCGATTGGTAGGGAGTTCCACAGTTTAGCAGCAATGACACTGAACCCTCTACCACCCATTCTAGATAATCTAAAACGGGGCGAGATCAGGAGGCGGAGGTCATTGGATCTCAAGGATCTGGTGGAGCGGGATATCGAGACACGTTTTTTCAGGTAGTTGGGTCCGCGGTCGTTGACGGCTCGATAGGTGAGGGTAAGGACCTTGAACTGGATGCGGCTAGCCACTGGAAGCCAGTGGAGTTCCTTCCGATACGCAGAAACAGATTGGCGGTAGGGGATATTGCCAATCAGTCTGGCCTCTCTTATGATATCCATACAGTCAGAAGGCAAGTTGAGGTAGCCAAATTCTAAGACCTCAGGAGCCAGATCGCCAGGTTGAGCTGTTGCGGATCTGGGTGCTGAATGTCGCCATGGCTCTGCGTCAAAAGCCTGGGTGTGAGGTGCAGCCTTTGATGCGGTACCACGGATAGTTCTAGAAACGTGGTGAACCATGGTTGGCGTGCCCACGTCGGAGCAACCAGGATGAGTGTCATCGAGGGTTGCTTCAGCTTGCGTGCCACCAGCGGTATTAGAGGTGCTGGGGAAAAGCGTACGCAAATATGCCTGACCAGTTCATCCATATCGCATTGCCCTGCGACTGTGGGTGTGGGAACCTGGCGGCAAAGCTTTGGTATTTGGCGTTTTCCTTTGTGGCAAACAGGTCTATCTCTGGATGACCCCACTGCTGGAAGTACGGGTGGAGTACTGATGGATGTATCTCCCACTCGTGCATTTGGTGGCTGTACCTGCTGTGCAGGTCCGCCATCTGATTGTCCTTGCCTGGGAGGTGTTCCATATGAGGAAGATGTTCCTCTGAATGGCCCACTTCCACATGCTCTGAGCCAGATGAGACAACTGTGGAGAGTGTGTACCTCCCTGCTTTTGAATGTAGTACATGGCCGTCATGTTGTCCGTCCAGATCAACACGACCTTGTTGCACAGATGTACTTTGAATGCTTTCATCGCAATGAAGATAGCCATCAGTTCTAGAAGGTTGATGTGCATCTTCTTTTGCTGCGTTGTCCATAGTCCCTGCACTGTGTAGTGGAGTACATTAGCCCCCGATCCCTGGAGAGATGCGACCGTTGTCAGAATGATCTGTGGCACAGGCTCCTGGAACGGTCGTCCCCTGCAAAGGTTTTGTGGATTCCACCAATGCAGAGAGTTGTATGCACGACCGGTTACCAACACTAGGTCTTTCAACTGTCCGTGAGCCTGATTCCACTGACGTGCTAAGCACTCCTGAAGCGGACGCATATGTAGTCTCGCGTGCGGGACTATGAAGATGCAGGAGGCCATTATGCCAATCGACTGCATGAACACTCGTGCCGGAAGCGAGTGTTGCGGTCTGAATTTTTGTATCAGCAATTGAATGCTGTTGATCCTCACTGAATTTGGCTGTGCTTTGGCTGCTAGAGTGTCTATTGTCGCGCCCAGATACTGCCGTACGTGGGCGGGCTGAAGGTGGGACTTTGGGTAATTCAGTGAGAATCCCGGATCGTGAAGAAGGTGAATGGTGTGGGACATGTGGGCGGCACACTGCTTGGCCGACTTTGCTTGGATAAGCCAGTCGTCCAGATAAGGGTAGACGAGAACGTTCTGTCTCCGTATGTGTGCAGCCACTGTCGCCAGGCACTTTGTAAACACCCTGGGTGCCGTCGTCACTCCGAAAGGGAGGAGCTTGAGTTGGTAATGCTGATTCTGAATGGTGAATCAGAGGTCTTTTCTGTGTGACGGGTGTAGCGGAATGAACAAGTTACTTACCTTCGGTAACGATATATCTGTAAGAAACATTAGTTAGTGTTAGATTCCTTACCTTAGAATATCCCCAGGCGTCAGTCTGGATCCGGAAACTTTTGCGTAGCAGTACCCCAGCGCGTCGGTAGGCGTCGTCTGCAGGCGTCCCCTGCGGCTCCGCGTCCGTCGTCGGCGTCGTGCGCCGTGATGACGTCGCTGGAGTATATAGACGCCGCCTTCGCGCGCTGACGTCAGTTCTTTGTACACAGCTTTTCCGCGTCAGAAAACGCAGAGCCATGAGAGAACCAACACTGGTGCCATTTGAAAACTAGGGCCCTGAAAGGGATGTCCTTAACCCTAGGTATCAGTTCGCAGAACGGGGAGGATGGGTGGGTTCGGTAAGGAATCTAACACTAACTAATGTTTCTTACAGATATATCGTTACCGAAGGTAAGTAACTTGTTCATCTGAAAGAAACACTTTAGTGTTAGATTCCTTACCTTAGAATAGATACCCCAGCAATACCAACCCCGATGGTGGGTCTGCGAACCAATACATTCCTACACCAGAAAGTCCTGGAGGACAGAACGGCCAAAGAAGCCATCCCTCCGGACTTGACTGTCCAGGCAGTAGTGCCTCGCAAAGGTGTGCAGCGAGGCCCACGTAGCCGCCTGGCAAATGTCCTGCAAAGGGACTCCCCGGCCCAGGGCAGTAGTAGCCGCCGTGGCCCGAGTGGAATGGGCCCTCAGCCCAACAGGAGGCTCCTTCCGAGCCAAAGAGTAGCACGCTTTGATGCACAGAACGACCCACCGAGAGATGGTTCGTTTACACACCGCCCGTCCCTTCTTCGCACCCACGTAGCCAACAAACAGTTGGTCATCCACCCGGAACTGGCGTGTGCGATCCATATAAAATGAAAGCGCATGTTTTGGGTCCAGACGATGGAGCCGCTCTTCATCCTTTGAGGGATGCGGAGGCGGGAAGAAGGAGGGGAGGGTGATGGACTGCCCGATGTGAAAAGCAGAAACTACTTTGGGCAGGAAAGAAGGTCTAGTCCTGAGAACCACCTTGTCAGGATGAATGGACAGGAAAGGAGGTTGGACAGAAAGAGCCTGGAGCTCACTCACTCTCCTGGCAGAGGTGATGGCAACTAGGAAGGCCGTCTTTAAAGTCAGGAGACGGAGAGGACAAGAATGAAGGGGCTCAAAGGGAGCACACATCAAAAAGGTAAGAACCAGGTTCAAGTTCCACTGAGGCATCACAAACGGAACAGGTGGATACATGTGTGTGATGCCCTTCAAGAATCTCGTTACAATGGGGGACTTGAACAAAGAAGGCTGATCAGGAAGCCGTAGAAAGGCTGAAAGGGCCGAAAGGTAGCCCTTGATAGTGCCCAGAGCAGAGCCCTGCTGGGTAGAGAGAGAAGAAACAGAAGAACCTCGGAAAGAGGGGCAGAAAGAGGATCCACAGCCTTTGCTGTGCACCATGCCACAAATCTGTTCCACCGACAGGCGTATACCGACTTCGTGGAGGGACGCCTGGCTGCCAGAATTACATCACAGACTTCAGGAGGCAAGTCAAATGGCCTCAACTGCCGCCGCTCAATCTCCAAGCATGGAGGTGGAGACTGGACAGGTTCGGGTGGAGGACCGTCCCCTGCTGCTGCGACAGAAGGTCCTCCTGAAGGGGCAGGCGGATCGGGGGACCGACTGACATGCTGAGTAGCTCGGGATACCAGTACCTTCGAGCCCAGTCCGGAGCCACAAGGATAACTTGGGCCCGGTCGCGCCTGATCTTCTTCAGCACTAAGGGCAGAAGTGGTATAGGCGGAAAGGCGTATAACAGACCGCAACTCCACTCGCGCCGAAAGGCGTCGCCGTGCGAGTGCAGTCTTGGAAACTCCAACGCACAGAACTGATGACATTGCGCGTTCTCTTCTGTGGCGAATAGATCTAACCAAGGCTCTCCCCATTGCAGAAAGAGGCCTTGTGCCACGTCCGAGTTCAGACGCCATTCGTGATCCATCGAGCACCGACGGCTGAGTTCGTCCGCCCTGGCGTTCAGAGAACCTGCCAGGTGTTGAACCGTCAAAGTCACGCCCTGACGTTCCAGCCACTGCCAGAGGCGCAGAGCCTCCTGGCAAAGGGTCCACGACCCCACTCCGCCCTGTTTGTTGCAGTACCACATGGCGGTAGTGTTGTCGGTGAACACCTGCACTACACTCCCGTTGACAAAGGGGAGGAATGCCTTCAGTGCTAGACGAATCGCCCGTAGCTCCAACAGGTTGAAATGGAGCCGGGACTCCGCCGGAGACCAGATGCCTCTGATCTCTGCCCCTCCCAAGTGGCCACCCCAGCCCTGGAGGGACGCGTCCATCACGACAACGTGCTCCGGTTGGGGAAGGGAGAGGGATCTGCCTCTGACCCAATCGCGGTCCGTAAGCCACCACTGCAGTTGTCTCGCAGTGCCCTCCGAGATCAAGACGTGGTCGGACAAGTTGCCCTGATGCTGGGCCCACTGAAACTTCAGGTCCCACTGCAGAGCCCGCATCCGCCACCGGGCGTGATGCACCAGAAGGATGCAGGAAGCCATCAGCCCCAGCAGCCGCAGCGTCAACCTGACCGAAACCCGGGATAGCGGCTGAAAGATGGGAATCAAAGCCTGTATATCCCGGACTCGCCGTTCCGGAGGATAAACCCGAAACTGCGCCGAGTCCAGAACCGCTCCGATGAAAAGGAGCTTTTGAGAGGGACACAGGTGTGATTTCGGCACATTGATGGAGAACCCCAGGTCGTGCAAGAGGTCTGCCGTCATCTGAAGGTGGTGGACGACTGTCTGGGGCGAGCCCGCCTTCAACAACCAGTCGTCTAGGTAGGGGAAGACTGAAACCCCCTAACCTGCGCAGATGGGCTGCGACCACCGCCATCACCTTTGTGAACACCCGTGGGGCGCTCGTAAGGCCGAAGGGGAGCACGATAAACTGAAAGTGCTCCTGGCCTACCGTGAACCGCAGGTAACGCCGGTGGGCCGGCAGGACGGGGATGTGAAAATACGCATCCTGCAAGTCCAACGCTACCATCCAGTCTTGTGGGTCTAGAGCAGCCAAGACCTGAGCTAATGTCAACATCTTGAACTTCTCCTTCCGGAGGAAGCCGTTGACGTTCCGTAGATCCAAGATAGGACGTAGGCCCCCCTTGTCCTTCTTGGGTACCAGAAAGTAGTGGGAATAGCAACCACGCCCTACTTCTGGCCCAGGAACGCGCTCGATGGCCCCCTTGGCCAAGAGGGCCGTAACTTCCTCCTGCAGAAGTGTCAAGTGGTCCCCCGACACACGGTGGTTCTGCGGTGGCATGGCTGGAGGAGTGGTCTCGAAGGGGGAGGGAGTAGCCCCTTCAAACGAGTTGCAGCACCCACCTGTCCGATGTTATTGTACGCCAGTGAGCGTGGTGATGGCGAACCCTGCCACCCACTGGCGTCACATGGGGCCGAAAGCACGGACTAGGAGGATTTGGAGGCAGATGCTGCGGGGGGAGGTGTGGCCTGACCCCGCCGTTGACCCCGACCGCCGCCACGGCGGTTTCCACGGCCGCCACCGCGTTGAAAGGATTGTTGCGGCGCGTGGCTGGCAGCACGTGTGGGGACGCCCCTTCCTTGGCCACGAAAGGAGCGAAACGAACCCGTTTGCTGGCGCTGGGTCGAGAGACCCAAGGACTTGGCCGTGACCCTGGAGTCCTTGAAGCGTTCCAGCGCGTGGTCCGCCTTGTCACCAAACAGGCGACAGCCATCGAACGGCATGTCCATCAAGGCATTCTGGACATCTGCCGAAAAGTTGGCGGATCTCAGCCAGGCGTGGCGACGAATCGCCACCGTCGTGGACATCGCTCTGCCTAGCGAGTAGGTCGTATCAAGACCACACCGTATAGAATATTTAGCTGCGTCTCGGCCCTCAGCCACAGCCTTGCCGAGTTTTGCCCTCACCTCCATGGGGCATTCTGGCAGCAGTTCCGCGACTGTATCCCACACAGAGTGGGTGTAGCGGCCCAAGAGGCAAGCGGTGTTGCAAGACCGCAGTCCCAAACTCAGGGACGAGAAGACCTTCTTGCCATACTGGTCATACCTCTTAGATTCCCGGTCGGGCGGGGCCGACGAGAATGCGGTCTGGGAGGTCGAGGCCTGGATCACCAGACTCTCGGGGTGGGATGGGTGGACAGGAATTTGGGGTCGTCTGGACAAGGACGGTGGCGTCTGGCCACGTTCCGATCAACAGGCGAACCTGAAGCGGGCCTGGACCACGTGCCCAACAGAACGTCTGACAAGGCTTCGTTAAACGGCAGCAGTGGCTCCTGTGGGCATGACTGCGGTTTGAAGACCTCAGTGAGGATGTTAGGCCTCACGGCCGCGACGGGGAGCTCAAGGTGTAAGGCCTTGGCAGCCCTCATCAGCACCACTGAATATGCAGCCCCCGCCTCCGACGCCACAGAAGGAGGAGAGACAAAGCCAGGGTTAGGAGAGTCGTCCAGACCACTGGCATCCCCCAAATCACCTGTCCAGTCCGGGTCATACTGGCACTCACGTGACAGAGGGTCCTCAGACCCCTCCAACCTTCCCCGTACTCTTCATCATCTCCATATTCGGAGTCAACAATGTAGACCGGCTCCTCGGGGTTCACAGGCCCCATCGGCGTCGAGCCCGGCGTCGATCGACGCCGGTCCGACTCCGTGTCCGGATTCGGGTAGGGTATGGGGACGGCGCCGCCCGGAGCCGGTGCCGGAGCCCCGGCGCCGCGCGGGGACGGCGTCGGGGGTAACCCTGATGGAATCGGCGCCAGACCGGCCGGTAGGCCAGCCGGCGTAGAACCCGAAGGCCCTTGCGGCGCCGGGGTCGGAGCCGTCGGCGGCACCGGGGCCGGAGCACCCGATGGCGTCGAGCCAGGGACACCCGACCCGCTAGGGCCCTCAGACGGTAGCACTGGGCCCGAAGGCGCCGTAGGCCCCGTCGGAGAACTGAGCGCCCTCATGGCCATGAGGAACGCCTCAATCTCCTCAGGCGTCGCACCGTGCCCAGGGACCGGAGGGTATGGGGCAGGCCGCGCCGGCGACTCTCGCGGAGCCGCGGGGTTGGGGTCACCCGAACCCCCGGCCGCGTCGCGCGAGCGTCGGGGGGAGTCGGGGGTACGATGACGACGCCCTGACTTCTTGTGTTTCTTACCTGAAGAGCCTGACGAATGGTGACGACTTCCGGAACGCTCGGCGCGGCTCCGCGACCGCTCCCTCAAACGCTCCCTGGACCTCCGGCCGGACCAGGACCGCTCCCGACGCGGGGCCGACACCCGGAGCTCAAGCAGCTTGCGGGACCGCTCCTGTCTAGCCTTGTTAGTGAGAGCCCGGCAGTCGACGCAGGCGTCCACGTCGTGGTCGGGGCCCAGGCACCGGAGACAGAGTCGGTGATGGTCCGTGACCGACATCGTGCGGTCACAACCGTCACAATTCTTGAAACCGGGCATCCTACCAGGCACCAAAAAGAGATAGAAAGTTAACAAACTTGGTCAAAAGACGGAGTACTGCTCTTCGGATCTGCGCTTACTGGCGCGGAAAAAAGAAGAACTGACGTCAGCGCACGGAGGCGGCGTCTATATACTCCAGCGACGTCATCACGGCGCACGACGCCGACGACGGACGCGGAGCCGCAGGGGACGCCTGCAGACGACGCCTACCGACGCGCAGGGGTACTGCTACGCAAAAGCTTCCGGATCCAGACTGACGCCTGGGGATATTCTAAGGTAAGGAATCTAACACTAACGTGTTTCTTTCAGATATGATAGCCACCTTTACCTTGTTTGGTGTATGTGGTTTGCGCGCCACCTTTATTTTACTGTGTTTGCTGGGACAGCTGGGCTCTGGAAACTCCTCTATTATTTGAGCGACGAAAAGAACCACCCATGAACTGCTGCGACTGGAGAGCCCCCATAGACTTTGCAGTTTCAGTGTCCTTTTTGATTTTTTCCACGGTGGTGTCCACCTCTGGTCCAAATAAGTGATCAGGGTTTACAGGCTGATTTTAGTATGGTGGTTTGTATCTCTGGCTTGAACCCGGAGATTCTAAGCCAGGCATGTCACCGTAACATCACACTTGTGTTAATGGCTCTGGCCGCGGTGTCTGCTGCGTCCAGTGCATACTTGATAGAATAATTTGATATGAGGTTTCCTTCCTGTATGAGCATCTCTGCTGCCTCCTTATATTCATCTGGCAAGTGTTGTAACAGGGTCTCAAGTGTATCGTAATGGGCCCTGTCATATCTGGCTAAGAATGCCTGAGTGTTTGAAATGCGCCAGATATTGGCCGCTTGAGCCGCCACCCTTTTCCCTGATGCTTCTAGCACTTTAGATTCTTTATCAAGGGGAGGAGCATCACCCGTTGTTAGCGAGTTTGCCCTCTTCCGGGCATTGGAAACAACCAGAGAGTCCAACGGCAACTGTCCCTTGATGTAGGTAGGGTCCCCAGGCGCCGGTTTGTACTTTTTCTCAATTCTGGGGTTTATCACCCTGGCCCTCGTGGGCTCTTTAAAAATGTCTCCAGCATGTTTTAAGACACCCTTTAGCATTGACAGAGTCTTGACAGTTCTCTCTGAGGTGGAAAAGGTGTCAAACAAAAAATCCACTTCAATAGGGTCAGCATGGAGCTGGACATCATGATTTTTGGCTGCCCTTTCATTAAGTGCATTAAACGCCGCCGAGTCTTCAGTAGGCGAGGTTTTTACAGCATACACATGACTGTCCGGGGCAGTGTGTGGATCTCCTGGGTCAGCAGCGTCCGCCCAGGGTTCATTGTGATCTTCAGGATCAGTGTCTATAGGATAGTTGTGTAGGAGAGTATGGTCTGCAATCCTATGGTCACCCCCGATTTTTGCTTTTTGCTTTACTGGTTTACGACTTTCCCTGGCTGTGGGCCTGCTAATCAGACCCAAAGCCTAGCTGTTCTCTCACTAAATTGACATGTGTACCTTAGGTGCATTATCCAATTGGTACTGGGCCACCTTATCAGACCCTGTAACTCAGGGCATAGGTGTACCCAGGGCCTACCAGGGGCTGAAGCATGTATTATGCCACCCCTGGCTGGCCATCTAAATCTGACACAACTGGCTGCACGACAGCTGGGGCAAGGTGGTGTAATCACCCTTTGCTTTAGATATGGTATACCTATATCTAACCCTAAAAATGGACACACAGATTCCTATCAGTCACTCCTATGGCAGACCTTGACAATCCTGAAGGCAGAGTGCTTGGAATCGTGTGAGATGGTGCTCTGGCATGAGCTGAGCCCGTTTGCAGCTTGCGGAACCAAGTCCTAATAGCTGTTCCATGATAACGCATACCATATACTCTTAAGTGCATTATAATCCTCGCGGTTAAATGCTATCTTTGGTATCGCTTTATCAAAACATGTCGAGTAAGGTGTCATACGAATTGGAATACTAACCCCTCGCCAATTCTGGCGACGGGGTTAGCATTCGACCCTTCTAGAGGGACACGACATGTATGTAACTGTGAACCCCGGTTAAAGTTAACTCGAGCCTCAGCATCACAAAATGGATGCTGCCACCACAGACACAAGTCTGACCCCCTGCAGCTGGGAGTCCTTCCAGCGAGGGGAGCTTGGACAAAGGGTTTCCTGTCAGGGGCGGTGCTAGCACCATCCCAGACAGGGTTTTGTGTATCCTGGGTAGGCAGGGCTTTACAGGAAGGTGACTGCAAGTGGCACCCCGGTGCTCACTACGCATCTGCCGGCTAGAACCAGTTCCAGGGGCACACCAGCCCCTGAGCTGGGGAAAGTCTGGCATGGGAGAGGGGTGTAACCACCCCCCTCCTGGTACCACCCATGGGCAGGACCTAGTCGCGTGCCAGCCCCTTTTCCTAGTATAAAGATAGGAGCGGGCCCCCTTCCAAATTAGATCATCTTTGAATCAAGAAGGAATATGCTACTTACCAGTATGCATCTGTTCTTGGCATAGAGGGCTGCAGAGTGGTACATTATGAATAGATCGCCATCTGGTGTTTGGCTCGGATGATCGCACTTTGTTTTTCTTTTGGAGAGTCTTTTGTATCTTGGTGACTCCTCCCTTGGTTGGTAGTGCGCATGGGCATCGGCTCCATCCTTAGATTGTTTTGCCATAGTAGGGTTAGATGGAGTAGTGTAGTAGAATACAGATAAGAATGCCCATGTAAGTGTATCTAAATAAGATAATGTTGGAACAGACACAGGTTTCCGGGGAGGCTGGGAGGGCATGTACCACTCTGCAGCCCTCTATGCCAAGAACAGATGCATACTGGTAAGTAGCATATTCCGTTCGAGGCATATGGGCTGCAGATGGTACATTATGAATAGACTATACAGCAGTTCTCTCCCTAGCGGTGGTCGCCCGTGTCTGTTGCAACTGTTTGAAATAAAGTTTTTAATACTGCTTGTCCCACTCTAGCTTGCTGTGTTGTGTGCACATCTACACAATAGTGTTTTGTGAAGGTATGCGGTGTAACCCAGGTAGCTGCTTTGCATATGTCATCTAGTGGAATGTTTCCCAAAAATGCCATAGATGCTCCTAGTTTACGTGTAGAGTGAGCTCTAGGAGGAACAGTTAATGTTCTCTTTGCTTTTAAGTAGCATATTTGAATGCATTTTACAATCCATCTGGCAAAATGCCCGCCTTAGAGATGGGATTGCCTTTATGTGTTGGAGAAAACGCAACAAATAGCTGTTTTGTTTTTCTGAAAGTTTGTGTTCTTTCTATATAGTACAATATGGCCCTTCTAACATCTAATGTATGTAGGGCTCTTTCTGCTACTGTTTGTGGTTTTGGAAAGAAAACCGGTAATTCCACTGACTGATTGATGTGGAATGCTGAAATTACCTTTGGTAAGAATTTTGGGTTTGTTCTAAGAACCACCTTATTTTGGTGTAACTGCATAAATGGTTCTTGAATTGTAAAAGCCTGCAGCTCACTTACTCTTCTAAGTGACGTGATAGCTATGAGGAAGGCCACCTTCCATGTGAGGAATTGTATTTCACACCTATGCATAGGTTCAAAGGGTGGCCCCATTAGTCTGGTAAGTACTATGTTGAGATTCCAGACTGGGGAAGGTGGTCTTCTTGGTGGAATGACTCTTTTGAGTCCTTCCATGAAAGCTTTAATTGCTGGTACTTTAAACAGGGAAAGATGTTGCCTGTTTTGTAGGTACGCCGCTATAGCTGCGAGATGAACTCTTATAGAGGTATATGCTAAGTTACATTGCTGCAAGTGTAGTAAATAGCAAATGATTTGTTTAGTGGATGCGTCCAGAGGGTTGATGTGCTTACTGTTACAGTGTATAGCAAACCTTTTCCATTTTGCTGCATAGCATGCTCTGGTGGTAGGACGTCTTGCTTGTTTAATGATTTCCATACATTCTGGTGGTAAATCTAAATATCCAAACTCTATGACCTCAGGAGCCAGATCGCTAGGTTCAGTTGTTTGGGATCTGGGTGCATTATTTCTCCATGGTTCTGTGTAAGATGCATGGGTAATAATCTTAGCTTTTGATGTGGCACTTGTGAGAGTTGTAGCAGTGTGGTGAACCACGGCTGCCTTTCCCACGTGGGTGCCACTAGTATCATTGTCATTGAGTGTTGCTGCAGCTTCCGACCCATTAACGGAATTAGTGGTAGAGGAGGGAACGCGTAAGCAAATTTGTTGGACCAATTTATCCATAGTGCATTGCCCTGGGACCGTTGGTGTGGGTACCTGGATGCGAAGTGTTTGCATTTTGCGTTCTGATGATTGGCAAACAGATCTATCTCTGGTTGCCCCCATTTTTGGAAGAATGGCTGCAGTATTTGGTCGTGCAGCTCCCATTCGTGTACTTGTTCTGACTGTCTGCTTAGGATGTCTGCTATCTGATTTTGAACTCCTGGTAGGTGTTCTGCTAACAGGTAGATCTTTTGAGGAATGGCCCATCTCCAAATGTCCTGTGCTAGTTTGGATAGTTGGAGAGAGTGTGTCCCCCCCCTGTTTTTGAATATAATACATTGCAGTCATGTTGTCTGTTCTGATCAGGACTGCCTTGCCTGTTATTTGCATTTGGAAAGCTTTTAATGCTAGAAACACTGCTAATAGTTCTAGGTAGTTGATGTGCAGTTTCTTTTGCTGCACACTCCACTTCCCCTGCACTGTGTATTTGTCCATATGCGCTCCCCATCCTGAGAGCGATGCGTCCGCTGTTATTATCACTTGTGGAATTGGCTCTAGGAACGACCGTCCCTTGGAAATGTTTTCTGTGTTCCACCACTTCAGAGAGCGATACGTCCGGTCGTTTACCAACACCAGATCTGTAATCTGACCTTGAGCCTGATTCCACTGTGTCGCTAGACACTCCTGTAGTGGACGCATTTGTAGTCTGGCATGTGGTATTAGCAGTATGCAGGAGGACATCATGCCTAATAGTTGCATAAACACTCGTGCTGGTAGTGAGTGTTGTGGTTGAAATCTTTGTATTAACCCGACCATTGTTTGTATCCTGATTGGGTTGGGGTATGCTATTGCCTTTTCTGTGTTTATCGTAGCCCCCAGGTATTGCTGAATCTGGTTTGGTTGCAGGTGTGATTTTTTGTAGTTCACCGTGAACCCTAGGTGGTGCAGCAATTGAATTGTCTTCTGTGTGTTGTGAAGACATTCTTCTTTTGACTTGGCCTTTATTAGCCAATCGTCCAAGTATGGGAAGACATGTATTTGTTGTCTTCTTAGGTGTGCTGCCACCACAGCTAGGCATTTTGTGAAAACTCTTGGTGCTGTTGTGACACCGAACGGAAGGACTTTGAACTGATAGTGTTGTCCTTCTAATACAAACCTTAGGTATTTTCTGTGGGCTTTGTGAATTGGGATATGAAAGTAAGCGTCTTTTAGATCCAGTGTAGAAAGAAAGTCCCCTTTCTTCAGTAAAGGGAGTACTTGTTGGAGCGTGACCATGTGGAAATGCTCCGAATTTATGTAAGCATTGAGAGGTTCGAGGTCTAATATTGGTCTTAGGGACCCGTCCTTTTTGGGGATCAGGAAGTATAGAGAGTATACTCCTGTTCCTTGTTGATCTTTTGGGACCTTCTCTATTGCATGCTTTTGTATAAGTGCTAGTACTTCTTCTCTTAACAATGTCAGATGATCTTGACTCATTGGACGCTGTTTGGGGGGGATGTTTGGTGGGGTAGCTGTGAGTTCCAGGCAATAACCATGTTGGATAATTTGTCTCACCCACTTGTCTGATGTGATGTTCTCCCAGACAGGTAGGAACTGTGATAGACGTCCCCCGACCGGTGTTATGTGGTCTGGGGGGAGTTCTATGAAGTCACTGTTTTGGTGTTGAGGCGTTGCGGTTGTTATTATTTCCGCGGCCTCTACCCTTGTTGTTGTTACCTCTGTAACTGCCTCTTGAATTACCTCTGGGTGATGTTGGTGTGAAAGAGGTGGATTGCTGATTTGTTCCTGTATTCTTTGAGCCCCCTCTCTAGGTGGATCTACGAAAGGAACCTCTTTGTGTAGGCTGTTGCAATGCTCCCATTGACTTAGCCGTTTCTGTATCTTTTTTCATTTTTTCTAAGGTCTCATCTGTGCTTGAACCAAACAGTGTCTTTTGATCAAATGGTTTGTTCAGTAGGGCCGTTTGTACTTCCTGTTTGAATCCTGAGATTCTAAGCCATGCATGTCTCCTTAACATGACACTGGTGTTGATAGATCTTGCTGCAGTGTCTGCTGCGTCTAGGGCGCACTTAATGGAAGTATTAGTTATTATTTTACCTTCCTGTATTAACTGATCTGCCTTTTTCTGATGTTCTTTGGGGAGATGTGTGATGAGTTTTTCTAATTCATCATAATGTGCCCTGTCATAACGTGCGAGTAGTGCCTGTGTATTGGCTATACGCCAGCTATTTGCCGCCTGTGATGCTACTCTTTTGCCTGATGCATCTATTAATTTTGACTCTTTATCAGGTGGAGGAGCCTCTCCTGTAGATAATGAGTTTGCTCTTTTACGAGCGTTTGAGACCACCAGCGAGTCTAGAGGTACATGCCCTTTAATAAATATTGGATCCTTTGGAGCCGCCTTATATTTTTTATCAATTCTTGGGTTTAACACCCTAGACCTCACTGGGTCTTTGAATATTTCTTCTGTGTGACTGAGAAGACCCTTCAACATAGGAAGAGTACCTGATGTTCTTTGTGCATTGGGTAGAGTCTCTAACAGGAAATCCTCTATTTGAGGTTCTGTATGTATATCTACTTTATGATATTTTGCTGCTCTATTAATGAGCTGCACAAACCCTGTGTTATCATCAGGCGGTGAAGGCTTTGAGGGATATAACTCTGGGTCGTTGTCCTCATCTGACCCTACGTCATAATTTTCCCATGGGTCATCCTCATCTGGGATGGTTTCGTCATCCCCTTGAGGTTCTCCCTCCCCTAGATCACTGTCTACATCAGACTGAGGTGTAGCTGGTCTTGGTGTGGAAGGTGTAGGAATATTTGGCCTATTGTGAGGAATAGGAGAAGAGGGTGTGGCTTTAGGTCGAGGAGAAGCAGGAGGAGTTATATTCGTCCCCATTGTTCTCTTTTTTGAAGGAAGAGATTTATCTTCTGTCTGTTCATTCTTTCTCTTCTTCGTGACTACTTTGCCAGTTTGCGGATCGATAAACAAGATCTTTTGTTTGGGATCTGTCTGTTGCTCCTGAATCGGTACCGAAGGTCCTGGTTCCGAAAGGTGCTTATGTTTTCGATCGTCAGTGTTTGGTGTTTTCGGCACCGAATGTCTACTCGATTCCGACTTCCTGGGTATCGAGTGGATCTTGGACGACGAATCATATTTATGTTTCGACATGGAATGTTTCGATACCGAGCTTTCCCTTGTATGTAGCCTCGGTGCCGAAGTCGATGTCGCCCTTTTCTCGGAACCGACATGGTGGGAGTCCGAGTGTTTTGGTTTCAGTTTCGGTTTCGTTGCCGGGCCCGAGGGCGGGGCGTCGGAAACTTTTTTCTGCGGTTTGACCGGGCCTGAAGGCGGGGTCGTTACCGCACGGGGTCGGTTTTTCGGTAAGGGGACGTCGTCACTCACGGTTTGTTGCTCGATGATTCCTTCAACCTCCGACTGGTCCCCTTCCGACCCCGACTGATCCTCTTCTTCCTCAATTTGCTCGTCTCCGAACAGCTCCGGGATTGCCTCCGACTGCATTCTGGAACCTCGTGTCTTCGAGCTCGACGATTTCTAATCGTTAGCTTGGAGGAGAATGCTGCGCAGGCTTCGCAGTCCCTGGATTCGTGTTCAGGTGATAGACAGAGGTTGCACACCTCGTGTAGGTCCTTGTGTGGGAACTTAGCACCACACGTTGGACATTTTTTGAATGGAGTCCTTTCCATGGACTCCGGGCTTGACTGCGTCGAGAAAGTCCTCCTGTTCGTCGACGTAGATCCAAGTTTTTTGTCTTCGATTTTGAATTTGCAACGCGTCGGAATGGAAATGAAACGCGTTCGATAACAATACCGTCGAATTGGAAAGGGAATACGCGCCGATAAATCACTTTTCTCTGAAGTTGATCTGGAGCGTCTCGATCCTCATCCGAACCCGATGGCGGAAAAAAACAATCTGAGGATGGAGCCGATGCCCATGCGCACTACCAACCAAGGGAGGAGTCACCAAGATACAAAAGACTCTCCAAAAGAAAAACAAAGTGCAATCATCCGAGCCCAACACCAGATGGCGATCTATTCATAATGTACCATCTGCAGCCCATATGCCTCGAACACTACTTTCTACGAAAAGAACTCTCGACTTTTTCTTAAGATTTCTCCCTTTTGGCTAAGGAGTAGTCACCCTGCATCCGCAGGCACCATCTAAGAACTCTGCGATTTGCTGCACGTCCTTCCTCCGGAATCCGACCGACCAGCACGATGAGACCCGGCTTCCCTGGCACCTCTGACCTCTACCTACCTCTACAGCTAAGCTGAGAACCGTAGGTGCGACGAGACCTCGAGGGACCGGCCATCATCAGAACTGCACGACTTCTATCCAGCACGACCGCCGAGGGATCCTCTGGTGAGTGCTTTGGGGTCCGAGAAGCCCCGACCCTGAGCAGCTCCAGCACCGAAGTCCAGCCCCCCAGCCTCCACGAGATCTGCGTGGGGCCCTTCTGCTTTTTGGCTGCTCACCGCGTTGTCTGGCTACTAGCCCGCTGGCTTGTGGCCTTCCCGACGACGACCGACGACAACAACGCTGCTGGTCTGGTTGCTCCAGACTGGCTCTTGCTCCCTTCCAAAAGAGGAGCACCCTGGGCCCTCCTGGTCCACTCTAGACGCCATTTTAGGTCCACGGCGTGGGCTTGAATTTGCCAAGACTTGTCGCCCCAATCCTGGGTCCAGCGACGTCGACAGCATCAACCATCGTGGGATAGCTCGCACCTCCATCCTGGTCGCCGACAAAGCCTCCAGGTCCGTGAGACTGCAGAGCCCAGCGTCGCCCACTCACCTGGTCGAGGTGACTCCATCCGGTGCCATTCTGGTGCCCATCTGATCACTAGCTAGTGATTCTGGACTTGGTCCCCTCTGCTTACAGGTGTCTTCCATCTTCGATCCAGGCTTGGATCCACCGAACAATCTTCACTGGTCGCCTGCCAGCAACTCCTTCTTTCAGGCTCCTGGTTCGTCAACGAAGGTTTCCGACGTCTTTTCAGACCTATGCAGTCGCAGCCCCTGGGCTAGGTAACTTCGGCATTTCGGTGCCCCAGCATAGCCTCACTATTCAAGGGTCCAGATCCACTTTCGTTTTCAACCTACCTTATCGGGTTCGCCCGAGAACACTAACTTTGCTTTTACTAGCCTCCATAGACTTTGTCCCGCATCCCGCGTGAGAGTGCACACTCTGCACCCGAGTCCCCTAGGCCTCCCACTAGTAATCTGAAGGTTCAGTAACGTAGTCCTAGCGATTCCAAAGCCTATTAGTCCAGTACTTACCTGCTAGTAATTTCGCATTCCACTTTCATAGTATATGGTTTTTCGTGCCCCTCGGGCATTTGTGTAAATTGTGCAACTTAAAGTAATTTCGTAGGATTTGTTGTGTGCTTAGTACCCTGTCCTCATAAAGAGTACAGGGCTGTTGTGATCTAAATAAATACACTGTTTATTTTCATAACCCTTGTGTGGTGTCCTTTCACTTGGTGTTCAAGGGGTATATGTGATGGTATAACAGCTGGCTTAACACACCCTCTAGAGTTTAGCCCGAAGACTGCTCTTGTCCATGCTACTAGGATAGCTGGTCTATCGATTGACTTACAACCAATCACCATAAGGGTTGTTTGGACTGATATATAGTGATCACTAGAATAGCGAACACTGAATATCAGGCCAACTTCTCACACCGGCTTACAGGTAATTCTGGGCCAAGATCTTTCACACGGCACAACTCCGCCAATCCGGGTGGGAAAGTTCTCGGGACCACACCGCCAGTGTCAGCAAAGATTACCCCGCACGGGGATGAGGCGCGAAAGCAGGATATATGTCAGGATATTAAAGCAACAGGCGGAGGTCGACGGAGCCGAGAGCTTACGCGGCCATCTTCGTTCGTCGCTAGGCTCCTCCCTCCGTTTTTTCCCTTTCTTGGGGTTTTCCTTTGGGGGGGGGCGATGGGCATGCTGGCAGGGGGGTAGGCCGTAGCCTCTTCAGATGTGCAGGGTGGAGGGTTGGGATAGGGGGGGTCTTTAGTTTTGTGTATTCTTTAATTCTATGGCCTTTCTTCTTTCTCGCTGTGTTCTCTCTCTGTCCTTGCCCTTTATGGGTTATCCCTTTCTTTAATCCACTAGTTCTCTTCTATATTTCGGGTATTCGTTTTATGGGTGACAGGCACACTGCTAGGGGGGGGGGGGTAGGCCGTGGCCTCTGCAGAGGTGCAGGGTGGGGGTTGGGAGATGGGTTTTCTGTTTTGTCCTCTTTAGTTACCATGGGCCTCTTTTCTTTCCGTCTCTTTCTTTCTTATTTCCCTTTTCTGCTTCTTCCTCTTTTGGGTCAAAATGGTGGGTCAGTGTCGTGCCCCTTGCTGTGTTAGCTCACAATCGTGTTGCAGGTGATACTTGTGTTCTTCCACGTGCCTGGGGTGGGCGATTACCGGTGCGACGTGTGCATATGTATCCCATTATCCTGATAAACTTCTTTTGGCACCGGTACTTTCCGGATGCTTCGTCGCTATCCTGATGTGATTTGCCCACTCGTTTTCCTTGTTTGATTGAATTGCAGCTCATCCTTCATACCCTTAACTTTAAAAATGAACCTTCTTCACTCCTGCGTCTCAGTGGTCACGTTTACCTTATGTGCTGTACGAAATGATTGCTATCTTTGTATTAGTGGACTACTGAGCGGTAGTATATTTTGCGTAAGTGCTGCAAATTGATGTTGAGGCCGGTTGAGACGGTTGTAGGCCCGTAACTGTATGATAATATTGCACAATAAAGGTTTTCAAAAAAAATAAGTTGCGTCGTAATGGTAGTGCGTTGTAAAAGTTGCGTTGTAAAGGATGTTTCCCCACCTGGTGGAATGAGCCTTAGGCTCACCCCCTAAGGTTTTGTTAGACTTTTGGTAACACAATTGAATACAGGACACAATCCACCTCAAGATGAACAGTTTTAAGGTGGCAAGACCAGCCCTGACCGACCCATAATTGACGAACAATTGGTATGACCTACGAATGTCCTTGGTCTTATCCAAGTAGAATTTCAACTCCCTTCTGACATCCAGGGAATGAAGAGCCCTTTCCACTGGAGTGGAAAGATTTTGGAAAAACGTAGGTAAAGTTATAGTCTGATAGACTTGGAAATCCGATATCACCTTAGGAAGGAACTTAGGGTGAGTACGCATCACAACCTTAGAAGCATGAAATATCGTATAAGGTTCTGGCAATACTGTGCCTGAATTCCACCCCCCTTGCGGGCCGATGTAATGGCCACGAGGAACGCTGGCTTCCATGATAAGTGCTGTAGTGAAGCCTTATGAATAGGTTCAAAAGGTACCTTCATCAACCCGGACAGCACCACATTCAGCTCCCACAAAGGCGAAGGACGCCGAATAGGATTAAACACTTTCTTCAATCCTTCCAAAAATTCTTTAATCACAGGAATCTTGCAGAAGGACGTCTGTGAAGAGCATCCCCTATACGCAGTTAATGCTGCGAGGTGAACCATAATAGAATGAAAATTAAGGCCAGATTGAGCCAAATGCAAAAGGTATGGAAGTATGACATCTTCCTTGCAGGTCCTCGGAACATAGTACTTAAACGTACACCAGATGCAGAACCTCTTCCACTTAAAGGCATAGGAAGGCTTTGAGTATATCCATGCAATCATCAGCAGATTCAAGAGTCCATATTGCACTATCTCAGGAGCCACGTCGCCAACCTCAACAATGAGAGGTTGGGGTGCATCATCTGCCCCACGAACTTCGTGAGAAGGTCCGGCAAACACGGCAGCCGCAGGTGTGAGGAAATATAAATTTTATGGTCAAGAAATGTTCCTTAACGTGTACCCCACCGTCTCCATGTACGAACTTAAAGTGCATGTAACTTCCCTCCTGTGCCAGCTATGAAGACGCAAATACATTTGCGTCCAACGTTAACATGTCCTCTTTCAGACCCGCCATGAACGGGTTGAATATTCAGTTTCTAAATATGCTATGCCAACGTCTTTTTGTGGTGTACTTTACACGTTTTTTCAGCTCTGGCGAAGTAGGCCCTGAATTCTGCCATCGAGCCTTTTTCTGCCTTCTGACTCTGAACGCCTCAGCCTGGGCTGCCTCTGTACCCGTGACCTCTGCCTTACTCCCTGCGCGGCTCACGGCGCTTAGCTCAGCCTGCTGCCTGCCAAGACCAAATTCAACCTTCGCATTATCTGTTCCGCTCCTCGAAAATACATTCCTACCTACTAGTTTAAGTAAACATCCCCCCAGCTGCAGAGCGAAGGGCCCGGCCTCACTGTCTCCGTGCAAGTAATTCATAGCCTCTGTTACCATGGTAGGCCCATGCCCCCTCGCATCTCATGCAGACACGTAGACGCTTATACACGCACTCACAGTCAGTATAGAATAGCTTCTGCCCCAGAGACCTTATCCTTCTAGATAATATGGTTCCTAAACATCAGATATCAGATATGATAGTGGTACGAGTTGATCTGACATGCCAGACTTCTGTCTCTTTCCGCTAGTGTAAATGTCAAGTCCCCTGCACCCTCCAGTTTCACGTCAATCACACGTCATGCAGCTGCGCGCGCATCCAGGCCTCAGATTTCTGCTGACATTGCAATATTCTGCTTTGCACCGACCTACTTGTGACACTCACATATGACGTTTCTAGCACACGCCTCTATGTTCACGCCTAGTTCACGCCTTCTAAATTACGTATCACTACCACGTGTGTGCTCTTATCTTGTTACTCTCAGCTGTTACGCCTACTGTATTGGTTTCTATAATATGATTTAAGTATATAAGCTATGTATTGTCAATAAAATATTGCTCTATCCCTTCCTGCACCCCAGTGGTGGCAGGAACCCGGTATCCGATCTGGTACCATGACCATTCCTTTTTAAGGAATAAAACCCCTAAGAACTCTAACACCACGGACTCTGCCTCTTTCTTTCCGATTGAGTTATTTTTTGTTTAAGTACTTACCTGCATAGAAATTAAGACGGTAAATCAAATATTTACCACATTATTTTGGCGCCCGAATAGGGACCCCTCCCCCACCCCACGCGCCGGTTGGTGCGTTGCAAGCTTTGCCCCCTGCCATCAGTCAAGACGGAACTACGCGTACCCGCAGGATTTCCTGTATCTCCCTCTGGCTCACGGAGGTGACGGAGACTGCGATCAGCACCCAGACGAGGCGGTGAGGAGTGCGGAGGATCCCGACCAGAGCCTAGCCGAAAGAAGCAAGGTCCGAGGTGTCAAGAGGCCCACCAGTTTCCGAAGTATCCACGTGTCGAGTCGAGTTGAGTCCGGTCCAGTCCAGTCAAGTTTTCCGAGGCCTTCTGTTTCCGTGCTTCCCGGTGAGTACCATTGCTGGGACGTATCTAGACGGGTGCATTATTATGTATCCGGTAAAGACGGGTTTGGGTACACAAACGCGGTCTGCACTGTTTTAGACAGTGTATCTGTACTGTTTAGCAGTATATCCGTTATTCAAGTTCTTGCACTGTCTTCGGCAGTGTATCTGTGCTGTTTAGCAGTACATCTAGTTCCGAGGGTAGAGATATATGTTCAAAATGTTCTCTCATGTGATTAATGTCGTGGTATGAGTGATTGGTTAATGTGCATTATTGTGTTTTTGTGTAACTAGTTGTGTTCAGAGTTAAAGTAGCAAGGATTGAGTATCCAGTACTAAGTAGACAAAATGCCGTTTTTCAATAAGTTAAAGCAGATAGGAACTAGGAAAGGGATGCTAGAGGAAGAAATTCCTATCCCCCCTAGGGACACGCCTGGAAATTACATGTACCATAAGCATGGCATAGACGCCATACTGTATCTAGATTTATGGGCCGATTATACTAAGCACTTAGAAGAAAGACACAGATGGCCCGCTACAGGAACATGGGATGCCGAGTGCATCCTGAAAGTAGAAGAAGCACTATGGAGAAAGAAAGCCAGACAATCACAGAAAGATGCCATAGAACTATGGCGTAAGGAATCACATAAACGAGCCGAAAAAGAACTCCGAAAAGAAGACAGACTTAGAGAAGCGCCGGATAGAGTCCGAGAAAACAAATTAGTTAAAGAAGGGATCCGAGTAAAAGCAGAACAAGTAGACCGCGCACGAAACAATCTTGTAAATGGCATGTACTTAGTGGCCGAGGGTTCGCCCGAAGCCACTTCAGAAATACCGAAAGATCTGCCGCCACCATTGGTTCCAACTAAAGTAAACCACAGGACCACTAAAGACATATTCCTGGCTTCCTATCTAGATGATGTAGCACCCGCTTACACCAACCCACCTGCCCGCGTACCGCCTACTGACGGTGACGGAGGTGGCAATCCGGCTCAAGACCATATCCCGCCATTTCCGCAACAAAGTTCCCCCGTTCGACAGCCTGTCCCTCCACCCCCACCACTTCCCACACCTAAGGTTAAAATACCGAATCCGTTGTTGCCTGATCCTATTAAGAGACAAGTTCAGGTACACATACAGACTCCACAGAGAGATAATGCCCAAGCCTCTGCCACAGGAGGTGCAACAGGGGGTCTTCAGACCCCGCCAGCAACACACAGATTACACGTTAGGGACATGCTGAAGCCATATACACCCCAATCACCCCATCTCGACATACTCAAAGAACCCCTTCAAGTTTGCAGATATGATCCAGTACCCGGTAAAGACGATAGAATGTTGATAGCATCACTACGTTTGCGACAAGCCACAGATTACCTAGTGTTATTCCCGGGGATGACTGATCACTTAGATAGAATATATAATTTTGTCCAGACTGGGGAAAATCCTGAAAGTATTAAGGAGGCCCTGGCACACCAGAAAGTTGACACTTAAGCATATGTATTACGTTTTTTCATAAATTGCTTAATAAGAGACCGAGACAGGCCTGGGGTAGACCAGGAAGAAATGGAAGCACTAAACAGGTGGGGTCAAAATATAGCCGAAGGAAAGCATGATAGACAGAATTGCATATCTAGCATGTACAAGAAAATAAGAAAAGCAGTAATAGAAATACACGAAAAAGAAAAAGAAAATGGCTCCTCCGAGGAGGAGGAAGGACCTGAAGAACCAGAAACGACTACAGATACGATAGCGTATGTAGGTAAGGCAACTTACCTTAGGAAAGGCATTCGTCCAGAAAGCAAGAGAGTTTTTCTCTCCGGCATATCAAAACCGAATTCTCCTGAATATCTGTTTCAAGACACTGATAGAATGCTTCGAGAACGAATGGGGTACCATGTACTCAATTCTATGGATGAACAAGAACTAGCCCGATCAGCAGTACTATGGGCTGACAATCCTAATATATACAATGATGACACAGTAGCACAGACATTTCTGAGCCTTTCCCCAGACGAGCAGAAATTAGCAGGTATATACATGATTCAGCACCTCCTCACGTTATACAGAAATCAACATTCTGATCCAGGTCCCTTACCTGATACATTAGAAGCACTACTTATGAATAGATGGAGAGGCCTAAGTACCAAGTTAATTCAAATAATTCTAGAACAACGGCACAGATATAACACTTTCTTAGGCCCACAATATGTCTCCGCTCCGCCCCCAGAAAGGAAAATGTTTCATATGGAGCATTTTGAAAGGCAGAACCCATTACGAGAAGTACATCCAGTTATGGGCACCGATAATACCCTGAAACGTGTGTATGTATACACACCTCTGACCAAGTTAGAATTATTGGAGATGAAGAAACTAGTACCCTGTCACGATAAAGACCCCGCAGGTTTTCACAGAGAACTTAAGGATATGTTACTTATGGGAGATTACACCTATACTGATATTATGAAATTGTTAAAGGTTCTGTTGCCCACCGGCATCTACGAGAAGCTCAAGGAAAGAGAATGGGAGGTGGGAGATAAAAAGATTATATGGACTGAAATAGAAGACGAGGAAAAAATTCGTACTCCAGGGCTAGGCCTTGGGGAAAAAGCTAAAGCATTACCAGGTTTGATAGTACAGGTCTTGCCAAGATTATTGACAACTAAAAAGGAAGACTGGGACGCAATCTCAGCCTGTAAACAGAAACACGATGAAGATACTAGTGACTTCTATTCAAGATTCGAGAAATGTTTTATTATTAATAGTGGCCTGAAACCAAGTAGCGAGTCATACCCACACCTTTTTGTAAGTAAATTAGTAGAGAATTCCCTAACGCAAGTTAAGAATCGAGTATATAAAGTCGAAAGCACATGGCAAGCAAATACGCCATCCCAGATGTTACAAATGTTACAGTATCATCAGAACAGAATTAGAGAAGAACAGGATCATGAACAGAGACGCATGAAAGACACGAAAATGAAAATGTTAGTGGCCCAGTCGGTTCCAGCCGACGGTCAGAAAAAGGGTGGGACACAGACAAATAATTCAGCAGCTCCGGTTAAAGGGACATGCAACTATTGCAAGCAGCCAGGTCACTACGTACATGAATGTCCAGTCCTGAAACACAATATAGCAACAGGTAAAACTAAAGAAAGACCGCATCCGCCTAGACAAGACCAGGGCCAACAACAGACTTCGCAGAATTCACAACCTATGCATGCTTCATCACATACAGGACAGGCCGCAGCGGCATCACAGCCACAGCCCATTGCCGCGACACAGCAAGTTTCACGGCAGATGTGCCAATATGCCCAATCTGATTACCCCGATTATCAGCGATACACATGAAACAGCCTAGAGAGGGAGGTTGGCTTGCCTCTTATTGAGATTCCTGTAGATCAAGAGGGTCCTTATGTACACAGTCAAGTATTGGGAAAAGACAGAAAGTTTTTAATTGACACAGGGGCAAGCCGCACAACAATCAGCCATGATGAAGTCCCAGGGGCACCCCTCTCAGGCTCACAGAATGTTTCCCTTGTATTTCCCTTGGTTTTTCAGGACAGCCTATTATAAATGAAGTATCGAAACCTGTCCCCCTAGCAGTAGGTCCATTATCACGTGTTACAGACTTGTTACTCACGAAATCATGTCCAGAAAACTTGTTAGGTATCAAAACATTGAAGGCTCCAGGAGCTGTGATATGCTGTTCTCCGGAAGGAGTTAGACTTTTCTTGCGTGACTTCAAGGGTCACTATGTATTACGAGAGTTTGATGTCAGATTGGAAAATGTACCGAAACACCTGTGGGCACAAGGCCCAACCGATGTAGGCTGCATGCACATTACACCATACCGTGTTACACTCAAGCCAGGTGTTGTTTTACCCCGAATAAGACAATACAAGTTACCACCCGATGCTGTAGTGGCTTTACTGGAAATCATTGAAGAGCTCATTGCCCAAGGAGTGGCCGTAGAGACCGACTCCAATATCTGTAATTCCCCTATCATTCCGATTCTAAAACGTACTGATCCCAATGCACCGCCAGTATATCGGCTGGTGATTGATTTACGAGAACTGAATAAATGCATTGTTCCACAGTACCCTGTGGTTCCAGACATCTCATCCTTATTGACTGCTATTGATTCAGAAGCAACGTTCTTTACTGTAATTGACCTCAAGAACGCCTTCTTCAGTGTGCCCATTGATCCAGAGAGCCAATATCTCTTCGGATTCAGTTTAAATGGACGAAGTTTCAAATTTTCACGCGCACCTCAAGGATTCACAGAAAGCCCCAGCATCTATAGCCAAGCACTGAAAAGACAGCTTGATTGTATCCAAATGCCAGTTAACACTGCCTTACTGCAATACGTCGATGATCTGCTGATCACCGCACGAAGTGAGCCCGAATGTGAGCAAGCATCACTGACAGTTTTACATTTTTTGGCCGACAAGGGACACAAGGTGTCTCCTTCGAAGCTACAATTCTGTGTTCAGCAAGTTGTGTACTTGGGTCACTTGCTGTCCAAAGTGGGGAGACAGCTCACTCCTGATCGCATCCAGCTAATTGTAAATATGCCGCAACCCCAGACACAAAAGGAAGTGCGGGCCTTTATAGGCCTCACCTCGTACTGCAGACAATGGATTCCTCAGTATGCATTTCTAGCTAAACCACTCATTCAGTTGACAACACAGGAGGCAGCGACTTCGACTGCCCTCCCTTGGACTCAGGAACATACACAGGCTTTTGAGGAATTAAAGAAAGCTTTATGTCAAGCACCAGTTCTAGCAACACCATGTTACAGCAAACCTTTTACACTTTTTGTTACAGAACGTGATGGTACAGCGTTGTCTGTCCTCACTCAAGATCAAGCAGGTTCACATAAGCCTTGCGCTTATTTTTCAAGTACATTGGATTCAGTAGCCCAGGCACTCCCTGCGTGCTTAAAGTCAGTCGCAGCGACAGCCCTAGCAATCAGACAGAGCGATTCAATTGTATTAGGACATCCATTAACAGTACAAGTTCCACATTCTGTAGAGGTCCTTCTAAACCGAACCCAGACTCAACACTTGACTATAGCACGACTGACAGGTTATGAATTAACGCTATTCCAGCCCCACATAGAAATCAGACGCTGTAGCATTCTAAACCCCGCAACATTGTTACCTTCGATTATGACAGATCCAGCCCCGCATGACTGTATAGAGATCATTAATGCAGTAACAAAGCCCCGACGAGACTTAACAGATGTTCCATTGACAAATCCAGACCTGACACTTTACGTGGACGGTTCATGTATGAGAACAAATACAGGAGAATTAGTGGCCGCGTATGCAGTGACCACTGAAACTGAAGTCAAAGAAACACATCGTATTGACACACTGTCTGCTCAAGCGGCGGAGCTCATTGCTCTGACCCGAGCCTGCATACTAGCCAAGAACAGAAATGTTAACATATACACAGATTCCCGTTATGCTTTCGGAGTCGTACACGACTTCGGAGTGTTATGGCAAGAACGAGGTTTTTTGACCTCTCACGGTGCCAAGATCCAACACGGTCCCCTCATTCAAGCCCTGTTAGACGCAATACATCTGCCCTCAGGCATATCCATCATGAAGTGTAAAGCACATACTAAAGTTACAGATTCTGTTTCCCAGGGTAATGACCTGGCAGACCAAACAGCAAAACATACAGCATTGACTCACACCCAGACAACTGATGTGACAAAGACTATAGTACCGACACATTGTATGACAGTTAAAGATCCCACACTAGATGTAATCGATATTCAGACACATGCCACTCCAGATGAAATCAAGAAATGGACTGAACTAGGAGGGATTCAGACAGATCAAGGATGGATGACGAAGGGAAAATCTACATGGTTTCTCCCTGACTCTATGGTTCAAGTCATAATAAATACAGCACATAGTCCAGCACACCTAGGAGAAAAAGCTATGTTAGACAGTTTACAGAATCTCTGGTACAACAAACACTTACGAGCAGCAGCAAAACAGAAAGTGCGTACTTGCATGATCTGTTGTCAGTTCAATCCAGGTAAAAGTGTTCCTGTAGAGCAAGGTGGATTTCATCCTCCCGATCACCCTTTTGAAGTCCTCCAGATGGATTATATCCAGATGGACCGTTGTCGAGGATTGAAGTATGTCCTCGTAGTTGTTTGTGCACTTTCCCGTTGGACCGAAGCATATCCAGTCCCAGATTATACTGCCCCGACCACTGCCAGGCAGCTGGTTCGAGAATTCTTCCCACGGTACGGCTTGCCTCGTATCGTGTACTCAGATAACGGACAGCCATTCTCATCCGAGCTCATGAAACAGGTTTCCCTTCTGCTGGGATATCAGTGGAGATTCCATTGTGTCCGACATCCCGAGGCCGCTGGCCTTGTAGAAAGACATAACCAGACACTGAAAACACGCCTTGCCAAAATCTGTAAAGAGAAAGGGGTCGACTGGATAGTCGCCCTGCCAGTTGCACTGTTCTACATGAGAATGGTCCCCCATTCGAGATCAGGGCTATCCCCGTATGAAGTGGTCTTTGGCAGACCACCGAATATGTGGGGGACGCCCATGCCTAAGAAAATCACCGATGTTGATTGTAATATGCTGACAGATTACCTTGCCTCCTTGATGTCTGCACTCTAATCATGTCGTTCACAGGTTGCCGCAGCCTTTCCCGACAACACTGATGTAAAGCCACACGATGTCCGTCCCGGCGATACTGTGTTGATTCGCAATTTCGACAGGAAAAGCCCGCTGGAGCCCCGCTGGAAGGAGCCGAAGATCGTCCTTCTTACCACGAGGACTGCGATTAAAGTGGAAGGCCGAAAGGGGTGGATCCACACGAGTCATATTAAAAAATGTAACGAACTGCTGCCAGAAACTGACTCGTCCACCCCCTCAAAGGACTGCCTCGAATCTAGTGACTCTAAAGTTCCCAAGCGAGAGAAAACTCCCCAAGAGGAGTATCGAACAAAACTTCGATCTAGCAAGTCAGACAGTTTAATTGTTTAAGTCCTCCCCTAGGTGAATCGGTTAAATAGTTTCTGACATGTATCCCCTAGATCAAGATAGAGAGAGAGAGAGACAACTCAAGAAACGTACATACTGTAAATCACTCCGCAGTCACTGTATAGTGACATTATTGGTTATGTTTTTTCTAAGTCTTTTGATTATTGTTGCTAGTATACTACTGCCAATATACTACCCTATCTTTAAGCGTGAACAATCTGCTTACAATGTAACTGCCGAACATTCTTTTAGTGAATTACCGCCTCACGAACTATCTTACAGACTTGCGCTGCGCAACAACACATTCATTAGTATGTTACATCACTCCCATCAGACTAACAATGCTACAAACTGTTGGATATGTGGCCGACTCCCTCCCTATCAGAAATACAAGGGAGTTCTGCCTCTCTTTCCATACCCGTTCACTCACAATGGCTCCTGTGGTGCATGGTTTAGATTAATTAATTCTTTAGATTCTGATATTGCTGTTTTCGAGGGGAATTGGATTTGGGGAAACCTGAACCTAGTTCTGCTCAACGTCTGCTACCCTGACAAGAAGGGACTTCCCATTAGGACAGGAACTGATCTAGAAAATGAAGTATATGGATTAGGTAATTATACAATTAACCTCATGATTCTTACTGTTGAATCCGAAGCTGCACCAGTTCTCCCTGCTATGTCAGTATTACCAGTCACAGGTGACTTATGTGTCAGAAAGAAGGGTTCAGTACACTTAGGTCATAGCAAATGTACTACTGTGGTCGAATTCAGTGATCATGGCAAGTCTTCCTTTAGAGCTACTCGTCATTCCTATTTTGTTTGTGGCCATACCGCATACATACGCTTACCTCCAGATTGGGATGGTACCTGTTACATTGCCTTCCTTCTGCCACCTGTTTTCCTAGCCCCTCCTGATTATCACAGAAATACAAATCTAGTAAAGAGTAGACTCAGAAGAGATCTCCCGATTGTCGACTATACTGAAACGGCATGGGAGCAATACACAGATTTCAATAAAGGATTCTTTTTCTTCACAGGCCCCGTCCAAAACAGTAAACTAATACGTAGGTTAACTAGAACACTCGAAGCAGTAGTGAATGAAACTACCTCCGCTCTAGGCAACTTAACAGAGGAGCAGTCCACCATGCGGGTTGTTGTTCTTCAAAACCGTCTTGTTATTGACGTCATCTTGGCAGATAGAGGCGGAGCTTGTAAGGTCATCGGGTCAAGTTGCTGTGTTTTCATTCCAGAAAATGCACCAACGGTATACCAAGCTATTACACGTCTTCATAAAATTGCAAGTTTGATACATCAGAATCCAGGCACCTGGACTTGGTCCGGTTGGTTCTGGACAACGTTGACTGCTTGGGGATGGAAGATCCTATCCTTCCTAGGCATTTCCCTTGTCATAGTATTCAGTTGCTGCCTGTGCCTACAATGTGGGCCAGCGATTTGTGGACTGTGTGCCACATCGTGCATTGCACATTCCAGTTTTCACTCAAAACGCAAAAAGAAGAAAGAAGAGCAAATGATGTTACAAGAACAGACTGATCGATTCATGAGGATCGATATATCATGAAGGGTCCGTAGGGAACAAGGAGGGAATGAGGAAATATAAATTTTATGGTCAAGAAATGTTCCCTAACGTGTACCCCACCGTCTCCATGTACGAACTTAAAGTGCATGTAACTTCCCTCCTGTGCCAGCTATGAAGACGCAAATACATTTGCGTCCAACGTTAACATGTCCTCTTTCAGACCCGCCATGAACGGGTTGAATATTCAGTTTCTAAATATGCTATGCCAACGTCTTTTTGTGGTGTACTTTACACGTTTTTTCAGCTCTGGCGAAGTAGGCCCTGAATTCTGCCATCGAGCCTTTTTCTGCCTTCTGACTCTGAACGCCTCAGCCTGGGCTGCCTCTGTACCCGTGACCTCTGCCTTACTCCCTGCGCGGCTCACGGCACTTAGCTCAGCCTGCTGCCTGCCAAGACCAAATTCAACCTTCGCATTATCTGTTCCGCTCCTCGAAAATACATTCCTACCTACTAGTTTAAGTAAACATCCCCCCAGCTGCAGAGCGAAGGGCCCGTCCTCACTGTCTCCGTGCAAGTAATTCATAGCCTCTGTTACCATGGTAGGCCCATGCCCCCTCGCATCTCATGCAGACACGTAGACGCTTATACACGCACTCACAGTCAGTATAGAATAGCTTCTGCCCCAGAGACCTTTTCCTTCTAGATAATATGGTTCCTAAACATCAGATATCAGATATGATAGTGGTACGAGTTGATCTGACATGCCAGACTTCTGTCTCTTTCCGCTAGTGTAAATGTCAAGTCCCCTGCACCCTCCAGTTTCACGTCAATCACACGTCATGCAGCTGCGCGCGCATCCAGGCCTCAGATTTCTGCTGACATTGCAATATTCTGCTTTGCACCGACCTACTTATGACACTCACATATGACGTTTCTAGCACACGCCTCTATGTTCACGCCTAGTTCACGCCTTCTAAATTACGTATCACTACCACGTGTGTGCTCTTATCTTGTTACTCTCAGCTGTTACGCCTACTGTATTGGTTTCTATAATATGATTTAAGTATATAAGCTATGTATTGTCAATAAAATATTGCTCTATCCCTTCCTGCACCCCAGTGGTGGCAGGAACCCGATATCCGATCTGGTACCATGACCATTCCTTTTTAAGGAATAAAACCCCTAAGAACTCTAACACCACGGACTCTGCCTCTTTCTTTCCGATTGAGTTATTTTTTGTTTAAGTACTTACCTGCATAGAAATTAAGACGGTAAATCAAATATTTACCACAGGTGGGGTGGGGAGACCTGTGAAGCAGGTCTGTTCACCACTACTGTCGGGGCCACTCCGGAGCAATGATCATCCATACTCTGGACTGAGACCGCTTGATGAGTACCGCCAGAATCAGGGAATGGGAGGAAAAGCGTACAGAAAGCAGTTCGATCAGCTGATCCATAGCGCGTTCCCCAGAGTCCCCTGTAGGTAATACCTGGAGATGAAGTCTCTGCATTTTCTGTTTTCGGCGGTAGCGAACAGATCTACGTCTGGAGTGCCCCACCTGTCAAAGAGGTTTCCTAGCACCTCGTAGTGTAGGACCCACTCGTGGTTTTCTTGCACCAGCACGCTGAGTGCTTCCACCTGAGCATTCTGCACATCTGGCAGATGGGTAGCCGTTATCGTCAGTCCTCTAGCTAGAAGCCAGTGCCAGATCGCTTGCACTTCTTGTGACAGTGTGCGCGATCCCGAGCCCCCCTGCTAGTTAAGGTAATACATTGTGGTCGTATTGCCCGTCTGTAAAAGCAAGGAGTTGGTCTGGAAGGACGGATGAAAGGCCTTCAGTGCCAAGTTGACAGCTCTGAGGTCCAGGAAATTGATGCGATACGTGGATTCCGCCAGGGACTACGTTCCCTGGATCAGTTGATGGTCTGAATGGGCTCCCCCGCCGTGGAGAAGCATCTGTGACGCTAATCTGAATGGGAATGTCCTTGTGGAATGGAACCCCCTGAAGGACTGGGCTATTTTAAGGCCCAGCGGTGCCAGGGGACAACACCTGAAACCTTCGTGGATATACCTGTTCCGGCGTACAAATCACAGAGACACGGGACACTTCCTTCGGCGTCAAAGATCAGCGTTTATTTACTGCAGGGATACAGAGATCGCTAGAAGTACAACAGAGTGTATGTTCAGAGAGTCTGCTTCGAATTGCAAAAGTGGATCGCTCCTTTTATACACATTTTCGTCATTGCACAACATAACGAACAAAAGGTTACAACTCAGTTCCCACAGTAAACTTCAAAAGGATCGGATTCATGTTTTCAGAAGCCCGGAACATAATTACAGATACATGTCGGTTCCCAACTGTAAAAGCACACTATCCCACCATTAGGCACATTCCATTCTAGTCGTAAACGAGCTAAGAGAAGGGACAGGAACAGGTGCAAGGAAAACAAAGACAGACAACAGATTGAAAAGAGTGTGGGGGCAATATCGGAAGCGTGATCACAGGATCAAAGGATTCGAGCCTAACGCATGCAAGGCTGAAACAATAGACCGGCACGGCAAGATGAGCCTCGAGCGGAGCCATCTGCTTCTGCCGTGTCATTCCCCTAGTCATTAAGGCACACTCAAAGGAATATGCATCTTCCGCAAGAGCTTAGGAATCCCAGGGTCATGAAGCGGACATTGTCCGTTCGCTGGCTACGTGAGGGCAAGAAACAAAATGGATGCCGTATCTAAAATGGAACCCGAGGGTTCAGATGGAGAAACCCGTGAATAAGACGAACCCTTCCAAGTAGTGTAGTGAAAACGCGTATATCTACTAAACTCGTCATTTGCGGTTCGTAGATACCAAACTCGTCCATATCCGAACAAGCCCAAAAACATCATTACGATTCTCACGGAACCTCAGACGCTCCTTTTGCCCTCATGTAGGCAAGCACTAGTCGATATCAGAATCAATTTCGATATTCATTAGATCGTTTAGATGTTGCTGGAACATTATTCTATCCATCAATGTCTCTCTGGTAACAGATGGCCTTCTTATACACGTTGTAGCACAGAGGCTACATAAGGCTGGACCACACTGCACACAAAGACAACACGTGAACAGAAATGTCACAACAACCCCAACAACCATCAGAATCTTCCAACCCCAAGTCGACATCAGACCCCAAAACCATCCGAGAAGCGTCCAATCACCTTCGTCCACGTGTATGGACTCGGAGATTTTATGCAACTTCGAGATGGCTTGATAAACAGTTGGAGCGTTATCAGGTATGAAAATACAGCAGCTCGAATGGATCACCTTGCACACACTACCTCTATCTGCGAGTACAACGTCTAGAACCATACGGTTCTTTAACGTTATAAGTCTATCCGCTTGAAGCTCTGTTGTCAGATTACCAAGAGCACTTGCAGTTATGTTAGCAGTCGATTCTACCACACGAGTCAACTGTCTCAGGTTCCTAATATTAACCATAGGTCCCCAAAACGGTAGGAAACCCTTAAAGAAGTCTCCTGCTTCTTGACCGGCAGTGTCCTCTTTGCTAATAACGCCTCTCACAACTCTTGTCCTGTGATAGTCTGAGGCGACTGTGAAAGTTGGTGGCAAAAGATTCGCGATATAACAGGTGCCCGAGAAGTCACGGGGCAACCACGTATAAGCGCGATCATAACACACAAAATAGGTACCCTTGGCAGTCAGAAATACAGGGGAAGAGAGCATCGGTAAAACGTACGTCTCAGTACAAGCACTATTCCCAAGCTGAGCTCTCGGATTTCGACCAAGACCTTACAGGCAGAAATGACCATGGTGGGGTACGATCCAGATCGGAGACGAGCTCTTAAGCTCTGTCTATCACCCACTGACATACTGTACTCAGCCTCACTCAGATCCTTGTAGGCTCGCACCTCTTCCTCTGGAATAAGCGATGCATCAAAAATATCTCTATCCAAATCAGCAATCGCTATCGCCAAAGACTTGTGGTACGGGCCAGAACCAAGGTCTGTGGAGCGTGGCTCTCGACGGGGGTAGGAATCTAGTGCACTACGGAACATGGTTTGAAATGCTCGAGCTGATCCCTGGGAGCTGTAGGGAAGAACCAAATACGGAATACCCTCATCCATGGTATGCGGCATTAACCCACACACCTAACAGTTGGTAGTGTTCATCACCAACTGATGCTGATGCACAAGTTGGACAAAGGAATTGTTCATAAATTCCGCACGTCTAACCTGTTCATGTTGGGGCAGAAGATGAAAGGAATGTGGAGAAATAGTGGGAACGAGAACAGAAGTCAGATCATGAGAGGGGGAGGTAGGTGAAGTGGAAGGCAATAGCGACCGAATCCCAAAATACACTCCACCCACCAATAACATAGACACAGTCAGGAACAACATGAAAATCTGAAAGAAAAAACATTTTGTTCGTAAAATCTTATGCAATTTGGATCTTTGCGCTGACATCCTCTCTATTTCTGACAGCTTAGAGAACTCCATCCTCTAAAAACCGTCCGTAACGTTCTTGACGCACCTGGTTCTGAGTAGCGATTATCAATTCCCAGGAGTTCCCAGAAACCGACAAAAGTAACCGACCTAGTGTCAGAAACCTGCTAAACAGAAGTAGGTACCCGCACGGCCCTACGGCCAACCCAGATGGAAGGTTATAATCAATTAAGCATTTAGTTTAATATAAGTCTCCTAGCTGCACAGAAGAGGAACACACGTGATATATAAAAAGAACCCAAAATCAGGAAAAAATGCAAATGTCCACAATGTTCATAGTAACAGTGAGGGGGTAATGTAAATTCAAAAACAAAGGGAATTTTTTTATTAGTCCTTAATCACGCGATCGAAGAAAATATCGACATTTTCCAGGTCGAGTTTGCTCTTCAAACAACGGTTCAGATGGCAAAACAGTGTTCGATTGTTCAGGTGACAGTTCAGAACTTGAATTCTCCAATACTGAAGACGAAGGTACAGTTCCAGATGATTCAACAGGTGTATCTGACTGAGCTGGATCGATCTCTACAGGTTGAGCATCACTGAATGGCACATAGGTTGGAATGGCATCTGTCTCAGTCGGGGCAAACCCTTTCCTAATCCAAATATTTGCTGGCAATGGGAGCGGGACTTTCTTCGTGTGGGTGGCGTGCACCCAGTGCTTTCTGCCGTCAAGCCGAACTGCAGTCCTCGTTGCCAACAAGACTTGGTAGGGTCCCACGAACCTCGGCTCAAGATTTCGTTTTCTCCCCAAATTGCGGACTAACACCCATTCGCCAGGTTGGAGCCGATGTCCAGGTCCCTCTGTTTCTGCCGGTAGAGCTTCAAAAACCTGTTGATGAATCAAACTCAATTTAGCAGTCAGATCGTAAAGATAGTCAATCAACATTGGATATTCAAGGCTGTTAAATTCCTTAGGCCTTGGAACTCCCCAAACATTCGCAGGACGGCCGAACACAATCTCATATGGGCTGAGCCCTACTCGAGAGTGCACAGTCGCCCTGGTTGACAAGAGAGCTAAAGGCAATGCATCAGGCCATGATAAACCAGTCGTTGCTTGAATTTTGGCAAGTTTCAGTTTCAGAGTACCATTGTACCCTTCCACCAAACCCGCCGATTGAGGATGATTAGCACTATGAAATTTTTGGCGAATACCCAAACCCGCACACACACTCTTCATCACACTTCCCACAAACTCACTACCATTATCCGACCATACGATCCGTGGCATGCCATATCTGGGAAAATATTCCTTGAGTAGAACTTTTGCTGTGGACAGGGCAGTATTATCCTTAAGAGGGTAGGCCTCAATCCATCTGGAGAACGCACAAACCACAACCAAGACATACTTCAAATTATTGCATCTCTCCATATGGATGAAGTCCAACTGGATAACTTCAAAGGGACATGTAGGAGGAGCAAAATGACCAGGTGGAGTGGGGGTGCCCTTGCCAGGATTATGCATCAAACATACCATACAGGTCTTGACCACTCTCTCAGCACACTTAGCAATCCCATCATTCTTCCATACAGGAGACAACAACTTACATATACCTTTCGCGCTAATATGTGACATGCCGTGGGCCATAGTAACAACGGCAAGCACATACACATCCGGTAACATCCATCTCTGATATTCTGACAAGTCAACCCAACATCCATTCATGTCTAACTTCCCCGTGCTTTCTTTCCATTTAGTCTTTTCAGTTTCGGTAGCCTCATTCTGAATCGCTTTCACACTCTCAACTGTGTCCTCACACATACCAGTCTCTGCCGGCCATCTCACTGAACTCGTAACATACATTCGATTCGTCAGATTCTTGGCCGTTTCCTTAGCAATCTCATCCGCAAACGCGTTACCACGACCAACATTGCAAATGCTACTTACCAGTATGCATCTGTTCTTGGCATGTAGGGCTGCTGACATTCATATCTGTGCATAGATCGCCGCCTAGTGTTGGGTCCGGATGATTGCACATTGTTGTCCTGGAAGAGTCTTCGAAGTATCACGAGATAGGTGGCTCCTCCCCTGGACTACAGTGCGCATGGGCATCGCCTCCATCCCCAGATTGTTTTTAACCATTGGCAGAGATGGAGTGAAGTATGTGAGTGATGCCCATGCTAAGAGCATATATATATATGTATATGAATACTGCAGCTGCTACAGGCGCCGGGGAGGAGGGTGGGCGATATGAATGTCAGCAGCCCTACATGCCAAGAACAGATGCATACTGGTAAGTAGCATTTGCAGTTCGAGGCATGTGGGCTGCTGAATTCATATCTGTGCATAGAATACATAGCAGTCCCTCCATTAGCGGCGGCCGCCCGTGCCAGCTGCAGCAGTTTGAAAAAATGTTTTGAGAACAGCCTGACCAACAGCTGCCTGCTGTTTGGAGTGCACGTCTACACAGTAATGTTTAGTGAAAGTATGTGTGGTAGACCATGTGGCTGCTCTACAAATATCTTCCAAGGGACTGTTACCTAGGAAAGCCATAGAGGCCCCCAACTTTCTGGAGGAGTGGGCTCTTGGTGGAATTGTGAGAGTGCGTTTAGCCTCAGCGTAACAGATCTGAATGCATTTCACGATCCACCTAGCGATCCCAGCTTTGGAGATAGCGTTTCCCTTGTGGTGTGAGGCAAATGCAACGAAAAGTTGCTTGGTCTTACGAAAATCTTTTGTCCTGTCAATGTAGTACATTAAGGCTCTTTTAACATCAAGGGTGTGGAGCATCCGCTCCGCCAGCGACTCTGGGTTTTGAAAAAACACTGGCAACTCAATTGTCTGGTTCATGTGGAATTGAGATACAACCTTGGGTAAGAATTTAGGGTTAGTGCGGAGCACCACCCTGTTAGCGTGTACTTGGAAGAAAGGTTCTTGGATGGTGAGCGCCTGCAACTCACTAACCCTCCGTAGCGATGTAATTGCTACTAAGAAAGCAACCTTTCAAGTCAGAAACTGAAGCTCACAAGAGTGCAGTGGCTCAAAGGGAGGACCCATCAGCCTTGTAAGAACCACATTGAGGTTCCATTCCGGAGCTGATGGTGTCCGTGGTGGAATGACTCTCTTGAGTCCTTCCAGAAAAGCCTTGATAGCAGGGACCTTAAAAAGTGATAGGTGTTGCCTATTCTGGAGGTATGCTGCCATTGCAGACAAGTGAATGCGGATGGAAGAATACGCCAAATTGTATTGGTACAGGTGGAACAGGTAACAAATGATGTTTTGAATGGAAGCATCTAGCGGGTCAATATCGTGGTTTACACAGTAAATGACAAACCGCTTCCATTTAGCCGCATAACAAGCTCGAGTAGTGGGCTTCCTTGCCTCCCGAATGATGTCCATGCAATCGGGGGGAAGATTGAGGTAGCCAAACTCTAGGACTTCAGGAGCCAGATCGCCAGGTTGAGCTGTTGCGGATCTGGGTGCTGAATGTCGCCATGGCTCTGCGTCAGAAGGCTGGGAGTGAGATGAAGCCTTTGATGCGGTACCACGGAGAGTTCCAGAAACGTGGTGTACCATGGTTGGCGAGCCCACGTTGGAGCAACCAGGATGAGAGTCATCGAGTGCTGCCTGAGTTTGCGTGCCACCAGCGGTATCAGAGGTGCTGGGGGAAAAGCGTACGCAAATCTGCCTGACCAGTTCATCCACATCGCATTGCCCTGCGATTGCGGGTGTGGGAACCTGGCGGCGAAGCTTTGGCATTTTGCGTTCTCCTTTGTGGCGAACAGGTCTATCTCTGGATGACCCCACTTTTGGAAGTACGGTTGGAGTACTGATGGATGTATCTCCCACTCGTGCATTTGGTGGCTGTGCCTGCTGAGCAGGTCCGCCATCTGGTTGTCTTTGCCCGGGAGATGCTCCGCCATGAGGAAGATGTTCCTCTTAATGGCCCACTTCCACATGCTCTGAGCCAGATGAGACAGCTGCGGAGAGTGTGTGCCCCCCTGTTTCTGAATGTAGTACATGGCCGTCATGTTGTCCGTCCGGATCAACACGACCTTGTTGCACAGATGTACTTTGAATGCCTTCAAGGCCATGAAGATTGCCATCAGTTCCAAAACGTTGATGTGCATCTTCCTTTGCTGTAGTGTCCATAGTCACTGCACTGTGTAATGGAGTACATGCGCTCCCCATCCCTGGAGAGAAGCGTCCGTTGTCAGGATAATCTGTGGCACAGGCTCCTGGAACGGTCGGCCCTTGCAAAGGTTTTGTGGATTCCACCAATGCAGAGAGTTGTACGCCCGACCGCTCACCAACACTAGGTCTGTCAGTTGCCCATGAGCCTGAGTCCACTGACGTGCTAGGCACTCCTGAAGCGGACGCATATGTAGTCTCGCGTGCGGGACGATGGAGATGCAGGAGGCCATCATGCCTATCAACTGCATGAACACCTTCGCTGGAAGCGAGTGCTAAGGTCTGAATGTTTGGATCAGCGTTTGGATACTGGCGATTCTCACTGAGTTTGGCTGCGCAGTGGCTGCCAGAGTGTTTATTGTCGCGCCCAGATACTGCCGTATATGGGCGGGTTGGAGATGGGATTTTGGATAGTTCAGCGAGAATCCCAGATCGTGCAGGAGATGAATGGTGCGGGACACGTGGTCGGCGCACTGCTGTTCTGACTTTGCCTGAATGAGCCAGTCGTCCAGATAGGGGTAGACGTGGACGTTCTGGCGTCGTAGATGTGCTGCCACAGTCGCCAGACACTTTGTAAAGACTATTGGCGCTGTGGTAACCCCGAAAGGCAGAACCCTGAACTGGTAGTGCTGGTCTTGAATCGTGAATCTGAGGTGCTTCCTGTGGGAAGGATGCAGGGGGATATGAAAGTATGCATCCTTGAGATCCAGCGTAGCCAGGAAGTCCCCCTGTTGAAGCAGAGGGAGGACCTGCTGCAACGTGAGCATATGGAAGTGCTCCGATAGAATGTACCAGTTGAGGGGCCTGAGGTCCAGGATGGGCCTGAGGGATCCGTCCTTTTTGGGGATCAGAAAGTAAAGAGAGTAAACTCCTGTTCCCCTTTCCGGCAGTGGAATGAGCTCTATTGCCCCATTTTGCAGCATGACTTGAACTTCCTGCTGCAACAAGTGCAAGTGCTCGCCGGACATAGGACGGTTTCTTGGAGGTATGTTTGGTGGAGTGGAAGTAAGTTCTAGACAGTAACCGTACTGGATAAGAGATTTGACCCACCTGTCCGTGGTGATGGATTTCCACGCGGGCAGGAACTGCTGGAGTCTCCCCCCCGACCGGTGTTGTGTGGTCGGGGGGCAGTGACAAGGCGTCACTGTTTGTTGGTGGAGGAGGACCTGGAGCTGTTGTTTCCACGTCCCCTGCCTTTAACGTTGTTGCCCCTGTAACCACCTCTACCTTTGTTGGGGTATGAGGTTTGGGTGTTGCTCTTATAGTACTGTGTGGATTGCGATGCCTGACCCCTTGAGGTGCCTCTGTTATTGGAGCGGCGAAAGGAACCACCCCGAAACTGCTGAGACTGGAGGGCCCCCATAGACTTAGCAGTGTCCGTGTCTTTCTTCATTTTTTCAAGTGTCGCATCCACCTTGGGGCCAAACAGGTGGTCAGGATTAACTGTCTGGTTCAAGATGGTCGCCTGTATATCAGGTTTGAAGCCTGATATTCTAAGCCAAGCATGCCTCCTCAGCAACACGCTAGTGTTGATTGCCCTGGAGGCGGTATCAGCCACGTCCAGCGCACATTTGATGGAAGCGTTGGTGATCAGCTTCCCCTCCTGAATCAACATTTCACCTGCCTCCTTGTACTGATCAGGCAAGTGCTGCAGAAGTGTTTCTAGGGTGTCGTAATGCGCCCTATCGTAGCGTGCAAGTAGGGCCTGCGTGTTTGAAATGCGCCAAATATTAGCTGCCTGCGCAGCAATTCGTTTCCCTGAGGCTTCAAATATTTTTGACTCTTTGTCTGGGGGAGGAGCGTCACCCGTGGTCTGCGAGTTCGCCCGCTTACGTGCGTTGGATACCACCAAAGAGTCCAGCGGCAAGTGTCCCTTGATGTACGTTGGATCAGAGGGCGCTGCCTTGTATTTTTTGTCAATGCGAGGATTGATGACTCGTGCCCGAGTGGGCTCCCTGAAAACCTACGGCGCGTGCTTCAGCACTCCCTTGAGCATAGGCAATGTCTTGACTGACTTTTCAGCCACTGAGAAAGTGTCAAACAAAAAATCGACATCCACAGGATCTGAATGTAGGTCGACATCATGATTAGCTGCAGCTCTCTCAATCACAGCGTTGAAGGCTGCAGAGTCCTCTGTTGGAGAAGTCTTTGCTGCAAAAAGCTGCGGTTCATGACCCGACTGAGGGTCCTCAGGGTCGCCTCCGGCAGACCAAGGTTCATGTACCTCCTCTGGATCCGAGTAGGCTGGATAATTGTACTCGTCCTCTTTATCTCCGTCACCTTCCCCAGCGTTTGAATGCGTCGGTGAAAGTTCCAAATTATGTGGAGATGCAGGCTCTATAGGGGCAGAAGTACCCGCAGAGTCCTTCTTGTTTTTGAGTGGAATACGATAATGTTCCAACACCGGCTCTGTGGTGATCTTTCGTTTGAGGAGAGAGAGCTTTCCGGTGTTGGCGTCGATAATAACCTCTCGACGCTCCTCATCTGCGAGTGGCTGGAGCCGAGGCTTCGGCCCTACCAATGACGCCTTGGGCGTCGACACCACCTTCAAAGGCACCCCGGCCCCATGCTTCGGAGCGAAAGCCTTCGGCGTCGTCTTCGGCGGCAGCGTGAAGTGGATAGGCGTTTGCGCCTTTGCCGGCTTCGGTGTATGCTTCGGCACCACATCCTTCGGTTCGGGAGCCACGGCGTCCTTCCGAATCCGCTGCAGGGACTCCATGACCTTTTTTGTTAAGGCCGGGGAGGGCTGGACCGGCTCGAGCGATTTCCCCGAGTCCGGCGTCGGGTCGGCGGAAGGCACGGTCTTCGGAGCCGACACATCACCATCCTTGGCCTTGACGGCCGGAGTCGGCGCAGCCAGAGCTTCGGCGCCGTCCTGACGCTTCTTCGGAGCCTTCTTCGGGTCATCGACCTCGACCACCTTCGGCGCCGACGCGGCCGCGTCGGTCATCTTCGCCTTCGGCTTCGATACCGGGTTCTTCGGGTCGGCCATCTTGGCGCGGCTCTTGCTGTCGGCCATTTTGAATTTCTTAGACGTTGAGGCCTCTGGAGCCTTCTGTCCCACCAGTGCGACTTTCACTTTCGGTTTCGAAACCGTTGGTGTGGACCCCGATGGTTTCACTTTCGTTTTCTTCAACGGGAGTGGCACATCAGAAATGTCCGTGGCCGGGCCCGGAGGCGAGGCCGTGGGACGATTAGCGAGGTCTTGGGTAAGGCCCGAAGGCGATCCCTCGACCTGGGCCGTATAGTGGGGGTTGACCCCTGAGTCAGTTTGAGGATGCTCCTCCTCTGAGCTATCCTCCACGGTGGCAATGGCCCCATCGTCGTCCCCTACCTCACCGACGACTTCATCAAACTCCTCGTCTCCCGCGTCGTAGTTTTCTTCCTCCGACGCCGGGCTAGAGTCCGAAACTTGAAAGACATTGTCGTCTCCAGCGTCTTCTTCGAAGATGTTGTCTGGCGGGGGCGCTGATAACTGGGTCTGGAGTCTAGCGGCCCGACGAAGCTTGAGAGTCTTCTTACACCGGAACTTTGAGCAGGCCATACACCTGGCCTCATCATGGTCCGGCGACAGACATTTGTTGCAAACTGGGTGCACGTCGAGGTGTGAATACTTTGAGGTGCACACCGGGCACCTCTTAAACGGAGTTCGTTCCATGTCTGGAGCGTCGTGTAGGCCCGTCCGCGCCGACAGCACGCGGAAGGGCAGCAAGAGTTCGGAGCTGAAGAACAGTTAAACCCGAACGAAAAACGATACCGACGCCAAGCCTAAAGACCTTTTGGTCTCAAGTTAGGAAAGTTAAACAACTATCGATTCCGACAGAGGGAACCGAAACACATCCGAACCCAATGGCGGAAAAAAACAATCTGGGGATGGAGGCGATGCCCATGCGCACTGTAGTCCAGGGGATGAGCCACCTATCTCGTGATACTTCGAAGACTCTTCCAGGACAACAATGTGCAATCATCCGGACCCAACACTAGGCGGCGATCTATGCACAGATATGAATTCAGCAGCCCACATGCCTCGAACCATCTGTAACCTTTCGATGCGCGCTGCATTTAATGATTGCCACTTGCTTAGGCAATGTAAGTGCATCTAAAAGATCGTTCACGAGCTGTCCGTGTTGGATCTTCGTGCCATGCAACTTCATGAATCCTCTCTCTCTCCACAATCGACCAAAACTATGCGCTACGCCAAATGCATACTGACTGTTGGTAAACACATTCACTCGCTTTCCTTTAGACAAAACACACGCTCTCGTTAAAGCAATCAACTCTGCCGCTTGCGCCGAATTCTGACTCAATCTCGCAGTTTCCACAACCGTACTCAACGTCACTACAGCATACGCAGTCGTCACATCACCATTCGGCAACTTGAAGCATGAACCATCAACATACAGAGTACCATCGGGATCTACCAATGGAGTGTTTTTCAGGTCAATACGACCCTTCGTCTCTTCTTCAGTTCTTAAGTAACAGTCATGTGGTGCTACATCACCTGATTCCATATCAATCGGCAACAATGTCGCTGGATTCAACACATTACAACGTTTTACCTGTATATGACTTGCCAAAAGTGTCAACTCATAACCGGACAACCTTGCGCTCGTCAAGTGTTGAGTCTTCGTTCGATTCAAGAGAGTGTCAACTGCATGCGGAACCATCACTGTAAGCATATTATCCATGACCAGACCTGAGGACTGTCGAATGGACACCGCAGCTGCCGCTGTCGCTCTTAGACAACTCGGCAAAGCTCTAGCTACTGGGTCTAAAGTCGAGGAAAAATATGCACATGGACGCTGTTTGCCGCCAAATTGTTGCATCAAAACACTTAACGCACAACCTTCTCTCTCGTGAACGTATAGTGTAAACGGCTTACTGTAATCAGGAGTACCCAACACAGGAGCCGAACACAACGCATCACGCAATTCAGAAAAACTCTTCTGACACTATTCAGTCCATGGCAAAGGAGTCGGAACATCCTTTCACGTGAGAGCTAACAATGGCTTCGCTAACAATGAAAAGTTTGGAATCAATTGTCTGCAGTAGGACGTGATACCTAGAAAGGCACGTACATCTCTCTGAGTTGTTGGCACAGTCATTCGAGCAATCGCTGCAGTTCTTTCTGGGGTCAACCTTCTTCCCTCCTTTGACAATAAGTGACCTAAATTGGTTACTTCTTGACAACAATACTGTAGCTTAGAAGGTGACACCTTGTGATGTAAGTCACATAAATGCTTTAACAACGATACTGTAGCAGTTTTGCAAATCTGCTCAGTGTCGGCAGCCACTAACAGGTCATCAACGTATTGAATCAAGGCCGCACCAGCAGGTAACACAAATGCATCTAGTTGACTCTTAAGAGCTTGACTGTAGATCGATGGACTCTCACAGTAGCCCTGTGGTGCGCGTTTAAACCTAAAACTGCGACCACCTAATGAGAAGCCGAATAAATCTCTGCTTTCCTCAGCAATTGGAATACTAAAGAAAGCATTCTTTAGGTCGATCACCGAAAACCAGGAGGCAGAGGCTGGAATCAGGGTCAGCAAAGCTGTAATGTCAGGCACCACTGGAAACTGTGGAATCACGATTTTATTCACTTCTCTCAAATCAATTACAAAACGGTACACAGGAGGCTTGGATGGGTCAGTTCGTTTCAAAATAGGTAACACCGGACTATTACACACATTTCCCCGAGTTTCTTCAATGACATCCTTTTCGATCAAGTCATAAATGATCGCTAATAGCGCTCGCTCGCCATCAAGAGAGATACGATACTTGGGGATACGCTGTAATCTCACATGTGATTTTAATTGGACTACATAAGGTGGTATGTCCAGTAGGCCCACATCATTGGGACCTGTTGCCCATAAAGACTCAGGAAGGGAACTCAATTCCGGTGGGAGCTTATCAGTTGACAAGTACATAGGAGAGATCACTCTCTGACCTAATGTAAGCTCCACTCCCGTAGGAGAGCAGTACAGAGTCGCATATAACCGCTTCAGCAAATCCAGACCCAAGAAATTCTCACCACAACCAGTAGTTAAAATCAAAGGAGCCTCTAGCTCACGTGGCCCGATCGTAAGGGACAAAGGGCTAGAAACTGGATTGCTAACCGGGACGCCAGAGAATCCAATGGAAACATTTGTTAAGCCAGACAAAGGTGCGCCAGGGAGTTTCGAATGCATGATGGAACTTTTTGCTGCACCAGTGTCCAACAGAAAAGGCTCAATTACGCCCGATGTGGCAACTGCGACGTAAAGCCCTCTCTGATCAACCGGAACTGATACTACTCCCTCTCTTTATCTATGGCTGTCCTAGTAATTGTCGTCTGCATCAATCTCATGCTCAACATAATAGTCATCCACATGATACTGTGCAGATTTACCAGACAATGTATTTCGCTGATCAAAACAATTGTTCGCGTCCGATGAAGAAGTAGAACGCTCATTTTGATTTTGAGAGGTGCCACGACCTCTACCTCGAGATGCTTGCTGATGACCACCACGGCCTCCTCGAACCGAAACACCATTCTTCGGTCACGTAAAACAGGGCAATTAAATTTTAAATGGCCCTCACCCCTACAATATGCACACTGATTATACCCAAGCATAGATCTGGATGCAGAGGAGTCAGAGCGTGACTGCATCCTAGAAGACTGTGCTTGCGGTCGATACTGCACATGCTGCTGTTGCAAGTCATTCTGATTCGAGCGTGGAGGATATGATTGTTGCAACAAGACCTTAGTTTTTAGCTCCTTCGTTTTCTTATCTGCACGATCATACTCTTCTTTTTCTCTAATCTCATAATATTGAGCCGTTGCTAATATTTGAGCCGTGGTTGAAACAGCCCATGCACTTTCAGAATTTTTCAATTTATTGCATAGGTCGTGCAACAGATTTAACACAAACTTATCGACAAACAATCGCTGACCTCCCTCAGTGCTCATGTCCTGACCACTATGATCGATAAATGCCTCCTCAAACCTAGTAAAGAAATCAGAGACACTCTCGTCTTTCTTTTGATTGCAAGCAGACAATTTATCCCAGTTCACCCTCATCGCTGGCATGAGTGTTTTCATGAGCGTAATGATTCTTTGGGGCAGATCCGTAATTAACTGTTCAGGCTTAGCCCCACCAACTTGCTGTCCATCGGCCGCTACAATCGCAGCCCAATCACCACCTAACTCAGCTGCATGATTCTCGTGACGAATCTTCGCCCAGATCGGTTGTGGTACTATGTTACCAAACAACATGTCAATATCAGCAAGGTTCATAATAGAAGCATCCACTAATTGGGATAACTCCTTATAATAACCTGCTGGATTCTTCCGGGGGTCAGGCATGGATTGTTTCACCTGCAAGACTTCTGATTGCTTCCATGGGAGGTGTATCCAAACTCTCTGGAAGTGTGGCAAAATTACAGGATTAGCATTAGCATCACCTGGCATCCACACTGGGGGAACTTCTCGCATAGGATACTGACCAGATTTTGCTTTCGGATCATCGGAGTCGTCGTCAAATGACACTCGTGAAGGCACTGTAGACCTAAAAGCTAGCAATCGCTCTAATGCACGCCGTACATCACCACCGACAATCATGCGGTTTGAAAACTGACTCTGAAGTTCAGTCATATCGGGCGGTACGTTATCTAGCTCATCATTATCCCACTCTTCTCTCAATGATTTGCACATCTCTTCGAACACGAATCTCTGCGTGGGCTCATTAAACTGAGAGAACGTATCGAAAACTATGCGCGAAGTGTACTTAGCAGGGTGTCTAATCCACCTGCGCGCCATAGTCACTAACGTCGCACTCTCCCTTCCACCAGGAATTTGACTCCGTCTCTGAGAGATGTCAGAGGCATCGGACTCAAATAATGATCCGAAAAGTGGAGAATAGAGATTAGCGACAGAATTAGGTATACGGCTACGAACAGAAGGAGAAGAGGAGAGAAGTACAGGAGCAACAACATGAGGACTGAACGTAGGAGCAGTGGGAGTAGCCAAGACAACAGGAGTAGTAGAACAATAGACTGAGAAGGTACAGGCAAAGGAGCAGTAGGAAGAAGAGGAGGTAAAGGAGCAGTGCCCACTTGAGGAACAAGGGGATTCAGAGGACCAGGAACAACTACAGGCTGACCAGCAGCCGCCGGAGCAACAGGCGGAAGAACAGGGGGAACTACAGGAGCTATAGCACCTTGTACATAAGGGGGTGGTGACTTTAATAAATAAGATAACAAAGGATCCTCTTTCGATTCTTCTCCCTTCTTTTCAGAACTTGACGGTAAAGCCGGATAACATTTATCCACCACCATGCGATGCAGTCTGGTAGAAACTTCCTTTTCCTTCTCTGCTTTATCTCGCTGATACTGGTCTGCACCTTGCATCATCGTAATGATACCCTCTCTCTTATTTTTCTTAGTCTGCTTGATTTCTTTCTGTCTGGCCTCTTTGCGCCATAACCGAAAGGAATCAAACATTGCTGGCCTGGCTTTCTTTTTAAACAGTTTTGCTTCGAGATTATCTAAAATCTCAGTTTCGAAACTACCATGGGGTGGCCAACTAAGGACACCATCGTTTCTCGTATAACGGATCCAACATTCATTATATACAATGAGGCCCACTCCATGTCGACTATAGAGCTCATAAATCGGAGTTCCAACTGGAGGTATCGGACACGAGTCCTCCAACCGGGAATCCGTGCTGCAACATTTAAGGAAACCAAACAAAACACTACGGCCAGGCATCGTGCACACTAACCGAGTTTCAAACTTCAAGGGTTATCGAATTACGATATCCTCGCAAAAATACGAGACCCTCGGTTTTTGGCAATTGCAATTGTCAAAGAAAAACTCAAAAAGATAGAACCAACAACTAAGGACCACAAATGCAATGGAACCATGCAATCAACCAAGTTTCAACAACAACAACCAAGTTTCAAAGTACGAAGCAAATGTCACGCAAATGCCAAGTTTTCAAATTTGAAACAAATGTCCCAAAAAGGAACCAAAGAATTGACCTACGGACTGGGAGCGACCCACAAATACTTAACTGAAAGAACAATGGCGTCACCAGGAAGGCCCGTCTATCGTCTCGCCGTACAAAGGACTACGCCAGGCGCCAAAACAGGTCGACAGTCAGGGCATCAGTCCGTCGCAGCCGTCAGGAAGCGGGAATCTTTGCGGGAAAAATCTTTGGACCAATTTCACACGAAGTTCCTCACGATCGTCAGGCTTTGGACCGGTACCGCATGATGTCGCCCCACGTTGGGCGCCAACTGAAGGGCTGGGCTATTTTAAGGCCCAGCGGTGCCAGGGGACAACACCTGAAACCTTCGTGGATATACCTGTTCAGGTGTAGAAATCACAGAGACACGGGACACTTCCTTCGGCGTCAAAGATCAGCGTTTATTTACTGCAGGGATACAGAGATCGCTAGAAGTACAACAGAGTGTATGTTCAGAGAGTCTGCTTCGAATTGCAAAAGTGGATCGCTCCTTTTATACACATTTTCGTCATTGCACAACATAACAAACAAAAGGTTACAACTCAGTTCCCACAGTAAACTTCAAAAGGATTGCATTCATGTTTTCAGAAGCCCGGAACATAATTACAGATACATGTCGGTTCCCAACTGTAAAAGCACGCTATCCCACCATTAGGCACATTCTATTCTAGTCGTAAAAGAGCTAAGAGAAGGGACAGGAACAGGTGCAAGGAAAACAAAGACAGACAACAGATTGAAAAGAGTGTGGGGGCAATATCGGAAGCGTGATCACAGGATCAAAGGATTCGAGCCTAACGCATGCAAGGCTGAAACAATAGACCGGCACGGCAAGATGAGCCTCGAGCGGAGCCATCTGCTTCTGCCGTGTCATTCCCCTAGTCATAAAGGCACACTCAAAGGAATATGCATCTTCCGCAAGAGCTTAGGAATCCCAGGGTCATGAAGCGGACATTGTCCGTTCGCTGGCTACGTGAGGGCAAGAAACAAAATGGATAACGTATCTAAAATGGAACCCGAGGGATCAGATGGAGAAACCCGTGAATAAGACGAACCCTTCCAAGTAGTGTAGCGAAAACGCGTACATCTACTAAACTCGTCATTTGCGGTTCGTAGATACCAAACTCGTCCATATCCGAACAAGCCCAAAAACGTCATTACGATTCTCACGGAACCTCACCCCTTGAGGAGATTCTCTGCGGAGCACCACCATCTCAGGGACTGTTGGGCATGAAGAGACAGCCGGATCCTATCGTCCCAGCTCCCCCGCTTCTGGTCCCACTGATCCTCCAGACATTCCTGCAGCGGCCGCATGTGGAGGCGTGCTTGTGGCGTGAGAAAGATGCAAGAGGCCATCGACCCCAGTAGGGAAGACACTGTCCTCACTGTCGTAGATGGAACAGCTACGAGAGCCTGAGCCTTCCGAAGGATCGATAAGCATCGCTCCTTTGAAGGAGACACGCCTGCTGAAATATTATCGATGGAGGCCCCCCAAGTACTGTAGGCACTGGACAGGAGTCAGAACAGACTTGGGCACGTGTATATGCAACCCCAGCTGGTTCAGCAGAACGACCGCCCTGTTGAAGTGCAATTATGAGCCCTGGAAGGCGGAGGCTTTGATCAACCAGTTGTCCAGGTACAGCTAGACAAACACCTTGTTCTTTCTCAGTTGCACTGCCACCACTGCCAATTGTGAGAAGTTGGCCTGATATGCAGTGCTCACTATTCTAGTGATCACTATGTATCATACCAAACGACCCTTATTGATGATTGGTTGTAAGTCAACCTTATAGACCAGCTATCCTAGTAGCATGGACAAGAGCAGTCTTTAGGCTAAACTCTAGAGGGCGTTTTAAGCCAGCTGTTATATCATCACATATACCCCTTGAACACCAAGTGAAAGGACACCACACAAGTTGTTATGAAAATAAAAGGATATTTATTTATAACACAACAACCCTGGACTCTTTATGAGGACAGGGCGCTAAGCACAATACAAAACTCTTAAAGAAATACTGAAAGTCGCACAATTTAAACAAATGCCCGAGGGGCAGGGAAAACCATATATTACAAAAGTGGAATGCGAACTTACTAGCAGGTAAGTACTACTCTCAGAGGCTTTAGAACCGTTGGACCTACAATGCTGAACCCTTAGATTAGAAGCAGGAGGCCTAGGGACGTCGTGTGCAGAGTGGGAACTCTCACGCGTAATGCGGGACAAAGTCTATGGATGCTAGTAAATGCAAAGTTAGTGTTTTCGGGCGAACCCGACTAGGTAGGTCAAAAACGAAAGTGGATCTAGACACTTAGAGAGTGGATCTACGCTGGAGCACCGTGGTACTCGGTTTACCTAGCCCAGGGGCTGCGGCTGCATAGGGTTCAAGTGTCGTCGGGAATCCTCGTTGACGAACCAGGAGCCTGAAGTGGAAGTTGCTGGCAGGCGACCAGTGAAGATGTTCCGGGCTGATCCAAGGACTGGATCAGTTGAAGAAAAGTACCTGTAAGCAGAGGGGACCAAGTTCTGAATCACTAGCCAGTGATTAGGTGGGCACCAGGATGGCACCGGACGAGGTCACTCAGCTAGGCGAAGAGGTGACACTGGATTCTGCTGCTGCACGGACCAGGGCGCTGATGTCGACCAGGCTGGAGGTCTGCGAGCTGTCCCACGTCGGATGTCTGCTGCTGGCGATGCTGGATCCGGTGAAGGAGGCAACAAGCGTTGGCTACGGCAAGCCGACGTGGCGACACAAAATGGCATCTTGAGGGGACCAGGAGGGTCCGAGGAGAGTCCCCTTCAGGAGGAGACTAGGGCCAGTCTAGAGGAGCTAGACCAGCGGTGAAATAAATGTAGGACGTCGTCTGGAGGATCACTAGCCAACGGGCAAGTGACCGGACAACGTGGCAAGCGACACAGAAGCAAAAGGGCCCCACTCAGATCTGGAGGATGCTGGGGGGCTGGGCTTTGGAGCTCGTGCTGCTTGGGGTTGGGGCTTCTCTTACCCCAGTGCACCCACTCGAGGGTCCCTCGGTGGTCGTGCTGGTTCAGTGTCGTGCTGGTTCTGATGGTCGCCGGGTCCGCTGGTCTCGTCGCACCTACGGTTCTCAGCTGTGCTGTAGAGGCAGGTTGAGGTCAGAGAGGGCAGGGAGTCCGGATCTCGTCGTGCTGGTCAGTCTGGTTCCGGAGGAAGGACGTTTCAGCAAACCGCAAGATACTTAGTTGGTGCCTGCTGCTGCAGGGTGACTACTCCTTAGTCACAAGGGAGAAATCTTGAGAAGAAGTCTTGAGTTCCTTTCGTAGAAAGTAGTTTCAGGATTCAAAGATGATCTAATTTGGAAGGGTCCCCGCTCCTACCTTTATTCTAAAGAAAGGGGCTGGTACGCGACTAGGTCCTGCCCATGGGTGGGACCAGGAAGGGGGTGGTTACACCCCTCTCCCCTGTCCGGACTTTCCCCAGCTCAGGGGCTGGTGTGCCCCTGGAACTGGTTCAAGCCGGCATATGCACAGTGAGCACCGGGGTGCCACTTGCAGTCACCTTCCTCTAAAGCCCTGCCTACCTGGGATACACAAAACCCTGTCTGGGATGGTGCTAGCACCGCCCCTGACAGGAAACCCTTTGTCCAAGCTCTCCTCGCTGGAAGGACTCCCAGCAGCAGGAGGTCAGACTTGTGTCTGTGGTGGCAGCATCCATTTTGTGATGCTGAGGCTTGAGTTAACTTTAACCGGGGTTCACAGTTAAATACATGTCGTGTCCCTCTAGAAAGGGTGGAGTACTAACCCCGTTGCCAGAATTGGCGAGGGGTTAGTATTCCAAGTCGTATGACACCTTACTCGACATGTTTTGATAAAGCGATACCAAAGTTGGCAAATAACCGCGAGGATTATAATGCACTTAAGAGTATATGGTACGCGTTATCATGGAACAGCTATTAGGACTTGGTTCCGCAAGCTGCAAACGGGCTCAGCTCATGCCAGAGCACCATCTCATATAATTCCAAGCACTCTGCCTTCAGGATTGTTGAGGCCTGCCATAGGAGTGACTGATAGGAATACATGTGTCCATTTTAGGGTAAGATATAGGTATACTATATCTAAAGCAAAGGGTGATTACACCACCTTGCCCCAGCTGTCGTGCAGCCAGTTGTGTCAGATTTAGATGGCCAGCCAGGGGTGGCATAATACATGCTGCAGCCCCTGGTAGGCCCTGGGTACACCTATGCCCTGGGTACAGGGACTGATAAGGTGGCCCAGTACCAATTGGTAAATGCACCTAAGGTACATGGAATCCATTTTACAGAGAGAGCAGTAGGCCTGGGGCCCTGAATAGCAGGGTTCCAGGTCAACTAAGTCGGAAAACCAGCAAAACACCAGGCAAAAAGTTGGGGGCAACCATAGTCAGGTATCCACCCTCCTACACAACCCCCCCACCCCCAAACGATAGGAGATAAGGCTATCCTTGGCCATGTAAGCCTATATTGCCCGAGTGGCCATATGAGGTGGTACATGCACTGGCATGGTTACCCCCTGTATCATGGTCCACTAAGCAATCCCTCACCCTAAGGGTATCTGAGGGTCTCCACCATAGGGAATCTCTACCTGTGGTGTGTTTTGGCAAAGTAAAAGGCTGGTGTGGGAATGGAGTACTGAAGTGAGACTCCACTACTGTTGGGCTGAACTTCCTCCAATCACTATCCACCATATGTGCCTTTCTTTCCAGTACTGAGTTGCTATGAGCTCTCAGGGTCAACCTCTGGCTACCTAAAGCTGGAGGCTGAGTCCCTCTGTTTGGCTTACTGGGGGGACAGGTCAGGTTTGGGGTTTTTAGGCCCCAGGTTTGGCTGTGCCCAACAGTGTCCATCTGTGGGAGGTCCCTAGCTAATTTTAAGGCGGATCCCTCAGGAGCTTGTTTTATTTTCACTGAGGTAGGACTACTAGCTTCAGTGCCCTTAATCGGCTGATTGGGGAGTTCTTTTGGACAGGGGGCCCTTTGGGGTCCACCACTGGCATCCCTGACCTCTAAAGCCCTGGGCTGACTGAGGCAGGGTAGAGAGGGGCAGGTCACCTGCTCCAGACTGGGTCCCACCTTGGGAGGGTCCACTGACATCAGGGGCTCTGCCAGGCTAGGCCTGACTACCTCTGGGGCAGTTCCTTCACAAGGGGTCAGATCAGTTCCCTGAGGAGGCTGATCCTTTCCTAAAGTCTGGTGGGAGGGAGATTTCTCCTCCTCCTCAATGCTCTCTGTCTGAGTGGAGTGATCCATAGTTTCAGGCTTCACAACACTATTATCTGTCTGAGTTTGAGCTGTGGCCATCATAACTCCACCAACCTTTTCAGGAAGGGACTCAGTTTGGGTATGGGCTGTGACCATCACAGCCTTGCCAACCTGTTCAGGAAAGGCATCCTTCTGGGATATGGCTGTGACTGGCACAGCCCTCCTGACCTGTTCAGGGAGGACATCTTGGACTGGGGCTGTGGCTATCACTGCCCCACTAACCTTACCATGGAGGTTTACCATTTTAAAATGGGTTTCTTGCTCTACCTCAGCCCAGGCTGAGATCTCTAAATCATTCCCCAGTAGGCAATCTACAGGCAAGTTTGGTGACACTGCCACTCTCTTGCGGCCAGTGACACCTCCCTAGCTGAGATTGACCACTGCTATGGGATGATCTCTCAGCACTCCATCAATGTTGGTTACCTGGTATGTGGCTCCAGGTATAAGTTGCCTTGAGGGGACTAGGCTCTCAGTCACCATGTTGATGCTAGCCCCTGTATCTCTATAGGCTTCAACTTTTGAACCATTGATGAGGGGCTCCAGTCTGTACTTGCCCAAAGTGTTGGGACAAGTTGTGAAGTTGGCAAACCTCATGCCAGTCTCACAGACAAGAGTATCTAAGTTTGGGGACCTGGTTAGGCCAGAGTCCCCCGGAACTCCCAAAGTAAATGCACCCAGATTCTTGGGGGCACTCCCACCACCTGGGGGATTACTACTAATAGTAACAGGAGGCTGGGAAGTTTTACTTGGGGGTATGTTCTCCTTATTGTCATTGGCCCTTGGGCAACTGCTGTCAGTTTTGTAATGGCCTACCTGTTTGCAGGTATGACAATAGGGTTCTTTTGGAAATTGGAAGGATTTTGGGACACACCCTTTTCAGAGGATTTTTGGGGCCCTGGGGTTTGATCAGAAGATGTATTCCCACCCTTCTCTTGAGGCTTGGTTGATTCCTTCTTTTGGTCACCACCCTGGTTCTTAGGCTTAACCCTGGTTCTGACCCATTTGTCTGCCCTCTTACCCAATTCTTGTGGAGAGGTCATATCAGAGTCTACCAGGTGCTGGTGTAATAACTGGTTCTGACAATTATTTAAGACTTGCTCTCTCATAATTAGATTGTACAATCCTTTAAAATCAGTAACCTTACTTCCCAGTAGCCAGCCTTCAAAAGCCTTAGTGGCACAATCCACAAAGTCAGACCAATCCTGAGACTGAATTTTCTGGGTATCTCTGAACAGCAACCTGTACTGCTCAGTGGTTAAGCCAAACCCATCAATTAGTGTATTTTTCAGGACTTGGTAATTGTTAGCATCCTCAGCTCTAGTAGTGAGGAGCTTATCTCTACCTTTGCCTTCAAAGGAGAGCCACAAGATAGCTGCCCACTGACTCTGGGGGGCGCACTGGACAGTGCAGGCCCTCTCCAAAGCAGTCATCCATTTGTGGATGTCATCCCCTTGTTTAACGGGGGGCACTATCTTACTCAAGTGTCTAGTGTCTAAACTCCTGTCCTTTTCTCTAGCCTCATTGCTGCTGATGCCATTTCCCTGCTGTGCTGAGAAATCGTAAATCCCATTGTTCATGACGAGCTGGGCTCGTCATCAGCCTGGGAGGAGGCTACTTCATGACGAGCCCAGCTCGTCATGAGCCTGGAAGGGGTTAAGTAAAATGCTGCCACCAGTGGGGTCTGCCCCACTCAATTTCTGCTCTCTAGCAAAGGCAAGTCTCTCTTTGGCCAGGGCAAGTTCTTCCCTTTGAATCTTCAGATTGACTTCCCTCATCTTGGCCTCATGCTCTCTCCTCTGAGGGGATGTCATCCCTCTGTGAGAAGAGGTCTGAGAGCCATTGGTTATAATGGATCTGTTAGAGCCTCTGGATAGAGACCTAACTCGTCCATTACCAATGTTAAGCCTGCCTGAGAGTGGGCCTGGGGGTCCCCTCAGTCCATTCTCATGCCTACTTAAGTTGGTCCTGGTGAGTCTACTGACTTCTACCTGTCTGCCTCATCCCCTGACAACTCCTGATCCTCTTCCTCACCTTCACTAACTGCTTCATTGAGGTTGAGGTCAGGGTCCCCAAGGGTTCCCTCTAAGGGGGGCATGCTCCCATCTGGATTAGGAGGGCCTGTGCTAGAAGCCCCCCTGGCATCATAAGTCTCTAAGAGACCAATCAGGAATGGGATTGTAGGGTTAGAACCCTGTTTTAGCTTCCTGGAGGTACACACTTGTCTCATCTCCTGGAAGCTAAGAGCTGCATATCTTGATATGACCTGTGGAGGGTCAACTGACACAAGGGGGGCCTCAGAGTTCCCTCCTTTGTCTGACATGCTTTCTAGTGAGGTGTAAGTGGTGCACTTACCTACACTATTTGTTTGCCTTACTGATCCCTTGCTAAGAGTTGTAGTCAGGGTGTGCTAGGCCCTGTTGAACTACAACAGCTGGTTCAGTAGAACTCAGGGTATTCTAAGCTAAGTTATATGTACCTGGGTACTTATGTGATCTTTCAATTGATATTCTTAGGATACGTGTGGCAAAACAACAGCAAGCTCAAATCCCACCGCTGCCACCAATTTGAGAAGTTGGCCTGATATGCAGTGCTCACTATTCTAGGGATCACTATGTATCATACCAAACGACCCTTATTGATGATTGGTTGTAAGTCAACCTTATAGACCAGCTATCCTAGTAGCATGGACAAGAGCAGTCTTTAGGCTAAACTCTAGAGGGCGTGTTAAGCCAGCTGTTATACCATCACATATACCCCTTGAACACCAAGTGAAAGGACACCACACAAGTTGTTATGAAAATAAAAGGATATTTATTTATAACACAACAACCCTGGACTCTTTAGGAGGACAGGGCGCTAAGCACAATACAAAACTCTTAAAGAAATACTGAAAGTCGCACAATTTACACGAATGCCCGAGGGGCACGGAAAACCATATATTACAAAAGTGGAATGCGAACTTACTAGCAGGTAAGTACTACTCTCAGAGGCTTTAGAACCGCTGGACCTACAATGCTGAACCCTTAGATTAGAAGCAGGAGGCCTAGGGACGTTGTGCGCAGAGTGGGAACTCTCACGCGGAATGCGGGACAAAGTCTATGGATGCTAGTAAATGCAAAGTTAGTGTTCTCGGGCGAACCCGACTAGGTAGGTCAAAAACGAAAGTGGATCTAGACACTATGGGCCCGATGTAGGTAAACGCGATTTTCCGATTTTAAAATACCGAGGCGGGCCGAATCGGTATTCTGAAATCGGAAAACGAGATGTAGGAAAAAAAAAACGAATGAATACCGATTCGGTCGGCATCGGTAATGAGATTCGGTACGTTCCGATTCTGCTCGGTCCGAATCGGAAAGTACCGAATCGGCCAACAACGACTCGGAAATCACCGAATCGGCTACCACCGAATCGGATATTCCCGAATCGGCGAATACCGATTCGGTAATAGCCGATTCGGTAAAATCCGATTCGTCAATCAGAGATTCGTAGCCATGAAAACAGACCCATGGCGAAAAAGCCCATAGGAATGCATTGAATGAACCGATTCGGCTTTTACCGATTCGGATAATACCGATTCGGATTTTACCGATTCGGATAATACCGATTCGGTAAAAGCCGAATCGGCAATAGGCGATTCAGCCAATGAGGTGGCTCCCCCTCCCCCACCCAAACAGGGAGTGGCAACCCTGGCAGGTGCAGCTAATTAAGAAGTTTCTGGAAAGCCTGCCTGAGCCCAACACACACAGTTAGCAGCAGTTGGAGAAGGAGGTTGCAAACTGAACAGGAGAAAATGGCAGATCAGTCTGGAAGCCAGAAGTCCTCCCAGAAGAGGAAGCCCAAGTTCACCACCACCGAACTTCAGGTGCTGGTTGAGGAGGTGGTGAGGGTGCACCGCCAGCTGTTTGGCAAGCTGTCCCTCAACGTGCCAGACAGCACCAAGAGGAGAATCTGGGCCGACATCGCCCAGAAGGTGAATGCTGCGGGTGTCACCCCCAGGTCCATAGAGGAACTGAAAAAAAGGTTTTACGACATCCGCAGCCTCACGAAGAGGAAGCTGGCTGACATTCAAAGGCAGGCTGGACACACTGGAGGAGGCCAGAACCCGGCGCCACCCCTCACCGATCTGGAGGAAATTGTCTCCAGCACCATCGAGAGGGAGAGTATCGTAGGAATCGGGACCCTGGACAGCTCTGCGAGAGCCACAGCTACAGGTAAGAAGCATGCGCATCATGACACACCCTACCAGACACCTCCCCATTAGACACAATGCATAGACAAACACCAGCACTGTACTGTCACCAACATACAAGAGACAAGCATCATGGTACATGTAGTCAGCAGAAGTTAGCCAAATATGTCAGTGCAGAATCACAAGACAGGAAACAGGGTGACACGGTGTAAGGAGATGCAAGGACATGTGGAATGCCATAATTGTACTGACTGTAATACATCGGCACTCAGTTTACAAATGCTTCTTTGTACCTAGGGGCCCCATCAGGCGGAACAACTGTGACAGCAGAGGGAGCAGCAACGTCCAACACTGCAGTCGCAGGGCCGAGCACCAGCCAGGCTGGCCAGGAGGAGGAGGAGGATGAGGAAGGAGACACCCCAGGGCTAGGAATGGAGGGAGTCCTGGTCATTGACTTCCAAGCAGTGCACTCCCCAGTACTGGGCAGCACACCCCCCTTGCAATTCTCACCAGACAACTCCCCTACAAGGCAGACCATTCCGCCTACACCAGCTCCTGCCACAACCGTGGCCTTGCCACCTGTCCAACCAGTCCTGGGAGCAGGGGCTCAGGGACCGGCCAGCACCACACCCCCACCAGTGGCACCCCAGCCCACTCAGCAGGCCGGAAGCAGCAGTGCCCGACGCCGTGCCACCACCACCACTGCTGCACCAGCACGGGAGGGCAGTGTGTTCCTGGGCCTGGAGGGACAGATGGTTAAAATCCAGCGCCAACAGGCCAGATCCACCATGGCCTGCCAACGCCAGCTCCTGCAGCACAACATGCAGATGGGGGAGTTGGTGAAGGGTTTCCAGGCTGTTGTGGACAGCAACAAGGAGGTGGCAGCAGGGTTAGGCAGGCTGACCACTGCCATCACCCACTCATCTGCCAGACAGGAGGAGCATGAGGTTGCGCGCAGGAGGGATGCCCGGGTGCTCAACCGGGCCATGGCCCGCCTTGCAGCGGCGACCGCACAACTGTGCCATCGCAGCTCCAATCAAGAATCTGTGCTCAGTCAGCATACGGCTGAGCTGACTAGGGGGATGGCCAGGATCACCACGGCCATGGAGGCCATGATAATATCAAACACCGCCTCCAATCCTGCCCTGGACCTGGGTGATGCTGGAGACAGCAGCAGCCGCAGCAGCCCGGCCAGCGCTGCATCAGAGCCACGGAGGAGCACCAGGCGATCCGCTGATGCTGCTGGGCATTCGGAGGGGGCCGAGGGACACCCCAGTGGGTCTGGCAAGCGGGCCAAAAAATAGCCTGGCAAGGGGGGATGAGCAAACCAGAACCCTGGACTTTATTTGATTTTACAATCTCCATTTTTTGATGCACATCAGTGCTGTAACTGTGGTGCATCACTATTAAAATTATTTTTTTTCCAAGCAACATTTAGCTGTCTTTGCATCTGTACTCAGTCAGAAATAGTTCTCAGTGATCTCCTCACGTCTGTATCTGCCATCACTTGGCGTACACACCCCAGCTGGCTGTGTCAGTGGCACAGCTTTGTCGTCGTCATAGTCCTCGTAGTCAGACAACTCCACCTCAGTGCCCTTCTTGACCGCAAGGTTGTGTAACATTGCACATACAGCTATGATCTTGCAGCAGGTGATGGGGGTATACTGCCTTGCACCTCCACTCTTGTGCAGGCATCTGAATCTACTTTTCCAGATGCCAAAGGTCCGTTCAACAACATTCCTTGTGCGTATGTGGGCCCGGTTATACCTCCTTTGGCTGGGTGTGGAGGGGTTGAGGTAGGGGGTGAGTATGAATGAGCGGAGGGCATATGCACTGTCGCCTGGAAGAGAAAGGGGTCACATTAGACACATGCATACATGTATTCCACCTACCTACTATGTGTTATGGGGGTCTGATGATGTGTCTCACCTAGGAGGTATCCTTCTCCAAATTCGCCTGCCATCAGCCGTGCATATATGCCGCTCTGTTGGAATATATAGGAGTCATGGGTACTCCCTGGAAATTTTGCTACCAGGTCTGTGATGGTGCACTTGGCATTGCAGATCACCTGCACGTTGATGGTGTGTGTAGATTTCCGATTGCGGTATATGTATTCGGTGTCCGCTGGTGGGCAAATCGGAATGTGTGTGCCATCTATGCAACCGATGATTTGGGGGAATTGTGCCATCTGGTAGAAGTCAGCTTTAGTTTGTAGCAGTTCTGCGTGGGTTGCAGGGAAAGAGATGTATTGGTCCATCCTGTCTATCATGGCGTCAAGGAATATGTGGAAGAACCTTGACAGGCTGCTCTGGCTCACCCCTCCTGCTGCTGCTACTCCACTTTGATAGCTGCCAGACGCTACCAGGTGTAGGCTGCATAGCACCTGGACGTGCGCAGGGATGGCGTGTGCCCTTGGGGTGTGGTGGTCCAAGTATGGCTTAAGGTCCCTGATGAGCTCGAGTATGGTGTCAGAGTCCAGCCTGTATCTCTGTAGGATCTCAGCCTCAGTGAGCATGAACAGGGTTATCCTCTGTCTGTAGACCTGTTCATTCCTTAGCCATTCCCTCTGTCCTTCCTGCTGTAGCCGTAGCCGCCTCGCAATGACATAGAAAGCTGCCATCCTGCAAGTTGCAATGCATTTTGGGACTGTTTATATGGGTTGGAGTTGGTTACCACCTGATTGCAATCCATGGTAAATACCGAGTGAATTCTACCGATTTTGAGCCGATTTCGGTGTTTCTGTGCCTCCCTACATCTCCCCAACTGTCGGAATCGGGGAATTTCCCGATCGGAGATTCATACGAATCGGCATGTTTTCCGATTCGGCTCATGTCCGAATCGGTATTTGTACCGATTCGGTACATGGACCGAATCGGTGATTTTCCGATTCGGTGTCACTAACGATTCGGTAATGGGACCGAATCGGTGATTTTCCGATTCGGTGTCACTTACGATACGGTAATGGGACCGAATCGGTGATTTTCCGATTCGGTGTCACTTACGATTCGGTAATGGGACCGAATCGGTGATTTTCCGAATCGGTGTCACTAACGATTCGGTACATGGACCGAATCGGTATTTGCATCCGAATCGGTGTTTTTCCGATTCGTTACATATCCGATTTTCGGTATGTACGTATCGGATTCTTTCCCATTCGGTACTCATTCCGATTCGGTTTACTGTCCGATTATTTCTGTTTTTGGTTCCCTACATCTGGATGGCTGTTTACCGATCGGTAAGGGCCAAAAATCGGTATTTTCGGCCGTTACCGATCGGTAACGCACTACCTACATCGGGCCCTTAGAGAGTGGATCTACGCTGGAGCACCGTGGTACTCGGTTTACCTAGCCCAGGGGCTGCGGCTGCATAGGGTTCAAGTGTCGTCTGGAATCCTCGTTGACGAACCAGGAGCCTGAAGTGGAAGTTGCTGGCAGGCGACCAGTAAAGATGTTCCGGGCTGATCCAAGGACTGGATCAGTTGAAGAAAAGTACCTGTAAGCAGAGGGGACCAAGTTCTGAATCACTAGCCAGTGATTAGGTGGGCACCAGGATGGCACCGGACGAGGTCACTCAGCCAGGCGAAGAGGTGACACTGGATTCTGCTGCTGCACGGACCAGGGCGCGGATGTCGACCAGGCTGGAGGTCTGCGAGCTGTCCCATGTTGGATGTCTGCTGCTGGCGATGCTGGATCCGGTGAAGGAGGCAACAAGCCTTGGCTACGGCAAGTACATGTGGCGACACAAAATGGCGTCTTGAGGGGACCAGGCGGGTCCGAGGAGAGTCCCCTTCAGGAGGAGACTAGGGCCAGTCTAGAGGAGCTAGACCAGCAGTGAAATAAACGTAGGACGTCGTCTGGAGGGTCACTAGCCAACGGGCAAGTGACCGGACAACGTGGCAAGCGACACAGAAGCAAAAGGGCCCCACGCAGATCTGGAGGATGCTGGGGGGCTGGGCTTTGGAGCTCATACTGCTTGGGGTTGGGGCTTCTCTTACCCGAGTGCACCCACTCGAGGGTCCCTCGGTGGTCGTGCTGGTTCAGTGTCGTGCTGGTTCTGATGGTCGCCGGGTCCGCTGGTCTCGTCGCACCTACGGTTCTCAGCTGTGCTGTAGAGGCAGGTTGAGGTCAGAGAGGGCAGGGAGTCCGGGTCTCGTCGTGCTGGTCAGTCTGGTTCCGGATGAAGGACGTTTCAGCAAACCGCAAGATACTTAGTTGGTGCCTGCTGCTGCAGGGTGACTACTCCTTAGTCACAAGGGAGAAATCTTGAGAAGAAGTCTTGAGTTCCTTTCGTAGAAAGTAGTTTCAGGATTCAAAGATGATCTAATTTGGAAGGGTCCCCGCTCCTACTTTTATACTAAAGAAAGGGGCTGGTACGCGACTAGGTCCTGCCCATGGGTGGGACCAGGAAGGGGGTGGTTACACCCCTCTCCCCTGTCCGGACTTTCCCCAGCTCAGGGGCTGGTGTGCCCCTGTAACTGGTTCAAGCCGGCATATGCACAGTGAGCACCGGGGTGCCACTTGCAGTCACCTTCCTCTAAAGCCCTGCCTACCTGGGATACACAAAACCCTGTCTGGGATGGTGCTAGCACCGCCCCCGACAGGAAACATTTTGTTCAAGCTCTCCTCGCTGGAAGGACTCCCAGCAGCAGGAGGTCAGACTTGTGTCTGTGGTGGCAGCATCCATTTTGTGATGCTGAGGCTTGAGTTAACTTTAACCGGGGTTCACAGTTACATGCATGTCGTGTCCCTCTAGAAGGGTTGAATGCTAACCCCGTCGCCAGAATTGGCGAGGGGTTAGTATTCCAAGTCGTACGACACCTTACTCGACATGTTTTGATAAAGCGATACCAGAGATAGCATATAACCGCGAGGATTATAATGCACTTAAGAGTATATGGTACGCGTTATCATGGAACAGCTATTAGGACTTGGTTCCGCAAGCTGCAAACGGGCTCAGCTCATGCCAGAGCACCATCTCACATAATTCCAAGCACTCTGCCTTCAGGATTGTTAAGGCCTGCCATAGGAGTGACTGATAGGAATACATGTGTCCATTTTAGGGTTAGATATAGGTATACTATATTTAAAGCAAAGGGTGATTACACCACCTTGCCCCAGCTGTCGTGCAGCCAGTTGTGTCAGATTTAGATGGCCAGCCAGGGGTGGCATAATACATGCTGCAGCCCCTGGTAGGCCCTGGGTACACCTATGCCCTGGGTACAGGGACTGATAAGGTGGCCCAGTACCAATTGGTAAATGCACCTAAGGTACATGGAATCCATTTTACAGAGAGAGCAGTAGGCCTGGGGCCCCGAATAGCAGGGTCCCAGGTCAACTAAGTCGGAAAACCAGCAAAACACCAGGCAAAAAGTTGGGGGCAACCATAGTCAGGTATCCACCCTCCTACACCAATCATTTTGAAAAAATCCTGGGTGCAGACTTCAGTCCAAACGGAGTACTGATAGTGATTGGTGCAGACTAGAAAGCGCAGGAACTTCTGGTGTTTCAGTGCAATGGGCACATGGAAGTACGCATCCTGCAGATCTATAGCGTAAAGCCAGTCTCCTCTTTGCAGCTTAGGATAAATCTGGCACAAAGACAGCATCCATCTGATTGCTTATTGCAAACCCAGAATGGGCCTGAGCTCGCTCTTGTCCTTCTCTCGCACCCGAAAGACCCGTGAGTAAAGACCATCTCTTTGAGACCGAGGGACGTCTTTTATCGCCCTTTTTCTTAACAGGGTAACGGCCTCCGCTCGGAGCTTACGCATCTGGAACTGCGAGCGAACCGGTGGAATTGCTGTAGGAGGGCTGACAAGCGAAGACTGTATCCATCGCAAACAATATTCAGCACCCACTTGTCCAGATTTTTTTTGTCTTTCTCCACTCTACCAGGTAATGTTGTATGCTTCCCCCCACCGGAGCGGGTAACGGACTAAGGGGAAGTAAGGGCTTAGACCCGGCCGACATTTGTTCGCCAAGGAGCATCAAGCTCTCCTGCGTATCCACTGCGCACAATATACTTGTGAATTATTCAATGGCGACCCGGGACCACAGACAAATTCTGGGAGGAAAAACACCTTAAGCCTTCTCCACGCTTCTCCAAACCTACAGCCTTCAAAAGTCTCAGATTCAGACTTCATGCGGACTACTCACTACCCGCATGGAAGCCAAAGGGTTGCACAAAGAACGGGAGAGTAGAAGCACACTGCTGTGCCGCAGGCTGCAGAGATGTCAGACGAATACAAGTATGTCAACGTAGAACAAAACCATGGCAATACCTGGGTGTCGGCAGGAGAGAAATATGCGCTCCAGCGCCGATGATTAGATCTGAAACCATCAGGCCCTTTAGACGATCTCTTGTAAGGCTTCCCTCCTGTCTCTCGGCAGGAGATCCACAAATTGGTGAAGAAACACACACACACAGGGATCAGCATGCTGTTTGCATGCAGTCACCCCTGTGACAAAGTCAGGAGTACGTTCAAAGCCAGAATCTCCTGGCAGGTAGTAGTGGACGAAAGTTAAGTACCGCCAACCAATGAACAACCCGCTAGGAGGGAAATTTGTATAAGTAGGAGAGCACCTCCCCGTACTCATGGAAGATGCATCCCTGGCATGCCTGAACCGTGACTTTCCATAACGGTGACGTCTGGACCTAACGGAAGACAACGGAGCCCATGCGACCAACGCCCCAAAATGAGACCTCGTTCTAGGTCATCTAGGTTCCCCGGGGGTTGCAGACTGAGGGGCCAAAGGCCCCTGAGATGGTGGGTGGGAGAGGGGCCAGAGAGAATTCCGAGGCATCCCCGGTGGTATCACCAGTGGTGGCAGAGCAGGAGGCGAACTACATGATGAATAGGTATGCGAATACTCAAAACTAAGCAAAAGGACCAACGTCCCTCGCTTACGAGTGATAAGTAGCCTCAGAATCCCCATCAGAATGGTTCCTCTACGCTGATCCACTGCTCGGCGTCGAGTGTCGACGTTGCCGGGAACAAAAAGTCCCCGCCGACGATAAGAGACTCACCACGGAGCGAGGCCTGGAACAGGACCCAGGCGTCAAGCGCCGGTAATGACTCCACGGCAGTAACCCATGACGTCGACCTCACTACGACGTCACCATCACTAAGACATTGACCAACACCACGACGTCAAAACGTCACTACGGTGTCGAACACTCTTCACTTCGACGTCGAGCAGCACTGTACTGAGACGCCGAGCATCACTGCTCTTCAAAGCAGAGCATCACCGCTCCTCAACATAGAGCATTACCTCTCCTTGACGTCGAGCATTACCTCTACTCGACGTTGACCATCACCGCTCCTCGACGCCGAGCATAACCGCTCCTCGTTGCCGAGCATTACCGCTCCTCAACGCCGAGTATAACCGCTCCTCGACGTCGAGCATCACTGCTCCTCGATGTCGACTGCACTTCGACGTCGAGCAACACTGCTCTTTGACGTCGAGAAACACTGCTCTTTGAGGTCGAGCACACTATGACGTTGAGCACGCTTCACCTCGACATTGAACCTCACCACAACGTCGAGGTCCTTTAGGTCTACTCCTAGACGTCGACCTTTAATGTCACGTCGACCGGAGTCCTAGGTTGACGGAGAGTATACCTGCTCTCAACGTCGCTGTCCATGACGCTGACCGGAACCGCGTCATAGTTCAGACGCGTTCCTACTGGGGAGAACCCCAGAGGTCACAGCATGGGACTCGGTAGAGGACCTACTCTCTTCTTACCCAGAGGCTGAAGAAGATGCCTTCTAACTCCCCTGCTCCAAACCTGGGAGCCGAAGCCTCCTGGAAAAGAAGTTACAGAGAAGACAGGTGTCAAAGATATAAGACACAGACAAGCACAGAATACAAACTCTATGAGCTTCAGCTTTGGTCTTTATTTCAACTGCATACAAAACACTTGTCAGATAGACATAGCATAAAGACAAGAGAATGCAGAAATTCTGCCAAAAAAACACAGCAGAATGTAGATAAAGGCCAAAGACGTCGAGTGAAGCTGCAAAAATCCAGAAACAAATCACTAAAAGTGAATAAAAAAAGCTTAAAAATGAAGAGCTAATGCTCCAGGGTCCTGCTAGCAGGAGCCAGAAAAAAGAACTGAAAGTAAAAAGGCTTGGCTGTGCATTCTGGGATACCGAGGGTCTCTGGAAGGTTCCCTAAAGGCACGGTATCCCTTTTGCAGACACATAATGGCAGCCTATGGGGCTTGTCTGTCCAACCCTTCCTCTCTATCATTTCAAAGGATTTGTGTGGAGGGGAGTTTCTCTATGTGTGAAACTTGGCAGAATGTATAAAATTTGAATTTAATATAGCTATCCTTTTCACTTCATGAAGTGCTGGCCAATGTAGCCTTGTAGTTTAGCCTGCATTATTTGTCTTTGATTTTCTCTTAAGTGTCTATGCAGGACTGCAGAAGAAGACAACTTAAGAGACTATTTTTGATTGCTCCTGGGTACCCGCACATGGGTGGGATTATTCACTAGATTATGACTATACACAGAGATCCCCTACTAGAGAAATGGTATGCATGGTGAAAGTGTGTGTGCTTGTAGTTTGCATGGTAAGTGTACTTTTAATGGTAATGGATGTACATGGGTGGTAATGGTGTGCGTGGTTAAATATGTGTTGAAAAGATGTGTGTGGTAAAAGCACGAATGGTAATATCATACAACCCCTGCTGCCTGCTGATTACCGTGCTGTGGGAGCGACTGCCACTTTGCTACCTGCTCAGCTCTGTTGGCCTGCTGCTTCTTGCCTGAAAGTGAGAAGGCCTAGACCTGCTCTGTACATCTCAAGGACTGAAGTTTCTCCAAGAGCTTGTTGGCTTGCCTCCTGTTGCTGAAGTCTCAGGGATATCAAAGGCTTCATCTTTATCCCAGCACCTGGAATGTACTTGCCGTAGGCCCTGCTCTGCCAATTGGTGCCAATCCAGCCCTGGACACCATGAAAGTGTGTTTAAAGTGCTGCATCTGCCAGAACCTGAACTTTGACATGTCTGTGTACATTGGACACCAACGTATTACCTGCTGCGACACTGTGATCAACGCATCACTAAAGCTGCAATGTCTGCACCATCAATATCGCACTCAGCACCGCTGCAGCATCAATGCAATCAAAGATTCAGTGATCAACGTATCTCCGCCAGAGTGTGGAAAAGATCAACACATCGTCTCCAGGGTGGATTAACGTGGCGCATTGTCCTTATTGTCCTTGCGACTGGACTCGACCCTTCTTCACGGAACTGACGTCTCGCTATTACTGCATTTCGTTCTACAAGGATTAAGGTACTTTTCTTAGGGGGCCCTGTGTGGGTCCTGTAGCCTGGGTCCTGTAGCCAACATGCACTTGCTTACCGGCGGCCTGAACTCTTGACTTTGTTCCTGTCCAGCGTGACCTAAAGTAACCCCAAAGTACTATTTTGATTCTAGGTGCTATCTTACACTTATTTTTTTTTAAATTAATCTCTCTACTTCTATTTATTGCATCATCCACCATCCGATTCCAGGGGACAGCAGGACATGTAGGTGAGGTCAGCCAGTGGATGCCCAGTAAGTGTACCTGCAGGCCGGGCCGGAACCATCGACAAGGGCAGCACTCACCGGGAGCTTCACAAGAATGCAGCCATGCTCCTCAGCGGCAAGCTCTGTCCCCCAACCCCCACCCCTCTTGTGGTCCCTTCCTTGCCTTTCATTCAATTTTCCCCTCCCCATTCTTTTGCTACACCCTCCCCTTCCTCTCACCAACTCCCAGCCTCCTCCTTTCAACTTAAAAACAAATCCCCAATCTCTACTTTATCTTCTTTGAGGTTCTTTTTTATGCCTTCTGATCCTGGCCCAAGAATACATTTGCTGTTATAGGTTTGTGTAACTGTAACTATCCCATGAAGCAAATATGTTATCACTGCCAACCACTTTTTGTATTACTCTATGGTATTACTGGCATTGTTCTTCCGCAACGATTCAAATAAATAAACAATTGCAGCACCAACAACAACAACAAGAAAAAGAAGAAGTAGCTGCTCCTAAGGTTCACCCTTAATTAATGCCAAGTTTGATTTACTGCAGTTAGTTGGATTTGCCCCTTCTTTGCTAAGACCCATACATGGTAAGATGTTCTTATGAGATTCCCATGGTAATGGTAACACATAATCCAAGCTCAAGAGGTCTACAGAGTTTTGTTATTCTTTAGAAGACGCATTGACCCATATCTCGCTTAGGAAAGAGCATACTTATGAGCTGCCTCTAGAATCCCACTGTTGACCCTTGCAAAATCCTAAGCAGATTCACTGGAGTTCATTGCATAATTTAACACATCATCCTTAAAAAAAGAATCCTGTGCCAGAAGCATTCCTAATAATCTGAAGGCCCCAGAGTTCAGCCACATTAAGTGTCTCACCAGACAAGATGGGGCTACCAAGGTCCAGTGGGGTTAACAAAGATCCCAAAACGAATTTCAGCTTCACACCTGACATTACCTGCCATAATAAATGACAGCGCTCTTTTCACATGGGACCTTAGCACTCCATTCAAGCACATTTGCATCTCAGGTAATACAATGTTATGAATATTTATTAAATACTGTTATTCAATTGAAAAAGTCTGTTTGTGTTTTAGGATTTCAATACCACTATTGACTTACAAATTTAGCAATGTCTGCTCCCAGTCAGTCCACCAGATGCCACACAAATTTGACAAAGTCCACATCCTTACAATATGAAATAAGTAACGTAACAAACACAAGCGTTGTCACAAGTCACATGTGAGCTTAGCTTTTTTATATGCCTGTTAGCTATGGCGTCGTTTACAAAAGGTTTTTGCAGCTGTGAAGCTTGCAACTGACAACATCCAGACCAAAACCAATGTCCTACCTTTGTTGTCCGCACAACAGCTGCAGGTTTACAAGGAAGATGTCCGCTGCTCACTGGCCTGAAAAGAGGATAACACGAGAGAGGTTACTTCTTGTACATCCACAAACGCTGATAAATAAGGTCAGACAAAAGGCTGATGGTGATTTCCCTATTATTATGCCATTTTTTTGCACAGACTGCTGGAGGTACAAGATGGATCCACATGTCCACTGTGTAAAAATATCGTTGATACTCCTGTTCTTACCAACAAGAATCATTTTAGAATAAATCTCTGAAGCCGCCCTTACCCTCAACTATGGCCACTTCATGGCATCTCTATTGTCACTGCAGTGATCCTTCAAAAAATTCACAAGTTGTAAATTACCGTAGGGAGAACACGGGTAACTTTATATAATTAAAGTTTTATATTTGTGTCTTAGAATAAATAACTAGTGATAACTTACCAAGATAAATATCGGCTTTAAAGTGGCACATAGAAAGTACAGATTTTAGAAGCACAATCCTGACTGAACACACACTGGTGTCAAAGTATTTAGTTTTGACAATTTACACAAGTGGACCTTCAACTTTCTGTTGACAGAAAACATCAACCGATGGCCCATCAGGATAGGGAGCATCAGATGAAGGACATTACACCCTCAACCTATTTAAGATGGACTACTAGGAAAAATCTGGCAGTGAGGTACAGAAAACAAATAAAGACCTCCCCACTCCCTGTAAGAAAACGTGGTGTGGGGATCATTCGTTGTTTATTGTACGTGAAGCAAACTCCCATTTTGGGAGTTTCTTTATGAAAAATGAAAAACGTGAAACATTTGGTGAATGCCCATTAAAAATGACGGCGGCCGTCCACTAAACTAGTGGTACATTTGAAAGGAACCGCCCCAATGGGATTCCTTTCAATGTAGATAGAGGACTGCTGGGTCGGTGGTCATCTCTAAATTTGATCTCAGGATGGTGAAAGGTAATGCCCCCCCGCCCCCCGAAGGACAGATAGTGCCCTTGTGAATGGGGAGTGCTTTTAACATACTTGTGTGCCTGAGTGAGGGTATGGCTATGAGAAACACCCATTCAACAACATAACCTTTAGGTGGCAAGAGTGGAGCAGTTCAAAAGATCGACCAGTCAGCCTTGTGAGAACTATGTTAAGGTTCTGCACTGAGGCGGAGCAGTTTTTTGTCTGTAGTACCATTTTAAGTCCCTCCATGAACGTGTTAATGTTAATCACAGGGATTTTGCAAAACGATGAGATTGCATAGTCGCTCAGGTAGACATCCACCATTCACCGACCCCGGCTACTCCCATACTTGTCACAGGAAGTAAGGATGAGGATACTACATCAATACCTCTTAGTATGCACATCCCTGCTCCCATTGTATCTCTCCCGAATTTGACTCATAATATCTCCAGTGGCAAACAACCAAAGAGGAAACGCAATTCTCGCTCAGCTTATTTCCGTAAGAAAGCGAAAATTGCTGTTCCTAAAGATCTGCCCACGAATAACATCTCAGCTATTAATGCGGGAGCTGAGTTCACCACTAATACCCAGTCATGTAGTGAGGGACAGGGAAAAAATCCATCTATTTCCCTCTCGAATACCACAACAGACGAGGTCCCTGAAGTAGACGGGCTAACCAAGAACAATAAAGAATTTATAGAGGTGGTTTGGGACACACTAAAAAAACTGTTGTCACCCCTAGATCTAAGATTATCAAGGATCGAAAATAACTTGTTAGAAATGGAGAAGAGCATTATTGCGCTGGCCACTCTTGGGTTGAAAAGTCTGGAAAATCAGGGCATTATTGCAGCTGACCCAATCCCACAACCTACCGCACTACATACCAATCCAGCTTCCTCTTCAGTACCACTTACAATAAAACCTGTTCCTAAACCAAGGACAGTTACGGTGGAGCAAGCTTGTGTTAAACCAAAGCCTTCTCCACGAGGCTCCACCCGTAACTCGCAACATCCCAAACATGAAACAGTAACTAGACCGGTTCCTAGTGAAACCCAGGTCCCCCCAGCTAAAGACAACTTTAGAGGTGGCTACATTGACCTTCCCCCAGAGGCAAACGACTATGTCGTTGTCTAGACGGGTGTTCCTACGTTAGGCAATGGCCAATTCGAAAATCACTGGTCGCTCAAAAATAAAATAATGCACTGGTTAAATGTTAACAGACCAATCCCCAATGGTAGAAGAAGTAGGGTATTGATGGTTCGCAGAACTCCCTGGGTAGGGCCAACGCTGAAATCTAGTCCGGGGGACTGCATAGTAGTGACTTTCGAAGATCCCCACACGGCGCATCACATTTGCAGTTGGCCCAGTAATAACGACTCTTTAGTCAAACCTAAGCTGCTATCCTTTTTCTATCCTCCCCGACCTAATTGTAATCAGGGGGACAATTGGACATTGGTCCAGCACCACCAACGGCCGAATAACTCTAGGGGCCACAGGGAGACCCTGCTACATTGGAATGGCCTCTCCACTTATAATAGATTCGGTGGTTTAGAGGAGGTGGATTGACTCCCTGTGCAAGCAGCCAAGCAAACCCGAAGGGTATCCCTAACTTCGCAAAGGCATCACTCCACCGATTGTCCTGCTCCTGAATCTGCATCAAGCCAAGTAGGACGATCCAACAACGTAAGGGCTGATGGGGTGACAACGTTATCGGACTCAATAGCAAATTGTAAAAGGGAAGATTGGCCAAACCCGCCTTGTGTGACCCTCCCTGTACCTACTCCTCTTGAACAGTCGGATACTACCTGCCTCGCCCCTTATGTGTCTTTCAATCTCCCCCAAATTAAGCCACTTGCGATGTTTTCAAAACCAGTGGGCGCGACTGTTACCTCAATGCCAACGCCTATTGACCCCACCAGAGTCTTTCCACCACCTGACTCTGTCCTAAAAATGTTATCTTGGAACGTGGCTGGTCTCGGCCGCAACTTTGACATCCCCGAATGGAACGACTTTCTGGAACCCTTCCACATCTGCCTTCTACAGGAAACCTGGTGTTTGGAGCCAAGACACCGAGTGGGATTCACCACCTTTTTTATCCCCGCAGTCCAGGAACAAGGGTCCAAAGGTCGCCCGTCAGGTGGACTTATCATATGGATCAGTATTGCTTTAGGCTTCAGGGTAAAAGAAAGAAACACCCAATCTTCGGACCTCCAGTGGCTAACGGTAACACACAAAGGGGGAAGAAGTATGGAAATCTTCAACATCTACTTGAGGGGTGCCAAAGGCGGTGCATCCCATTTACCATCCACAGGTCTAAACCGCAACCTGGCTGCCTGCGATACAGATTCCCATATAATGCTTGCAGGGTATTTCAACTGCTGTTTCGAGCCTTTGGCCAGCGAAGATATCTTGGACACTTTTGAGGAGGACAACAGGAGAGGTATTCCGATTTTGAATCTTGACCCGATTCCTAAATGGTCGCAAAACGCAATAGAGATCAATGCCTTGTGCATGGAGCACAATTTGCGACCGACAAATGGCCGATCCAAATCTGACCAAATGGGTGCCCACACTTATAATAGACAAAACCACACGTCCAGGATTGATTATATCATGCTCAATTACAACCTTTGGCAATACCACCTAGATATGGAGGTTATAGTGTCGGTCGACAGCGATCACAACCCCTTATCGCTATCTATTTTATCCCCTTGGCAGGCTGGAAGGCAAGGCTTAACCGGTCATAAGTGGAAATCCTCTCATGAAGTGGTCCCCACAAATTGTAGCAGGCGTTTAAAGTGGGCAAAAGTCTCAACCGACGATACAAGGATGGCCCAAGCTGGGGCAATTTTGGAAGAGGTGGAGCCCCGGATGAGCACTCTAAGCCAAAACGATAACAAGATCCTACCTCTATTCATTGAGACTGTACTGGCGTTGAGCGACTTATTTATTGTTCCCCAATCCGCTCGAAGGGGTCCCTCAAAATCTTTGCCTAAACAGTCAGAGAAATGGTACACCCAAAAATGTCGTGAGGCCAAGAAGGAACTTGTTGAGATATTAAAGACCAAAGATGCGGTTGCTATTAGGGCTGCCAGAAAATTTTATTAAAAAATCATAACTGAAGCTAAACAGACTCATGATTTTAACTTCTGGGGAGATCTAGTAGAGGCCAGTACTAGGAAGGATGCCAAGAGGTTTTGGGACCTACTAAGATCCAGGGAAAAGCCCATTGACCAGCAGCTAACTTGTAATATTGCAGGGGGAGCATGGTTTGACCACTTTTCGCAACTGTACTCTGCTCCCTCAGGCCCATCCCAGGTAGCTTGCCCACCCACGGGCTTCACAATTAACCTCCCGTGCTATGATGGCCTATTTACCAACTTGGAAGTAGAAAGAGCAATCCAATCCATTGTCCCGAACAAAGCAGCAGGACCAGACGGAATCCCAGGAGACCTAATTAAGAACTATCCATCTCCTTGGAGTAGATTAATTGCCTCGCTTTTGAACGAAGTGATGTTGGGTGGAGTCTTTCCCGATTCATGGAGGGGCGCTGAGGTCGTACCTATTTTTAAAAAAGGCTCCAGGGACGACCCAGCAAACTACCGCCCAATCAGTTTATTAGACTCTTCTCAAAAGGTAGCAGGAAAGGTGGTATTGGGCAGGATCATCGAGTGGGCAGACGATAACCATATCCTATCAGATCTCCAAGCAGGCTTCAGAACAGGTACGGGCACAATCGAGCAGACGTTCCGCCTTCTAATGATCTATTGGAAAGTGGTGGTGCTGGGAGGGGGCAGTCTGTATTTAGTCTTCATTGACCTGCGGACTGCCTTCGACCTGGTACCACGCACGCTTCTATGGAACGTCCTCGACGGGTTAGGCCTCCCCCCCTATCTGCTGTCACTGCTTGTAAAATTTCATGATAGGAATTTTGCCCAAATTAGATGGGGTGCACAGGGAGAGAAAACATCTCGTATCCCCGTGGACAGAGGCGTCCGCCAGGGGTGTGTGCTTGCCCCCACTCTGTTCTCTCTTTATATTAACGGAGTGGTGGAGCATCTCTTACAACAACCATCAGACGCACCCACCCTGGCTGGAAGGAAGATCCCAACGCTTCTGTTCGCGGACGATACCCTCCTAATTTCAAAATCACCGATGGGCATCCAATCGTTGCTTTCCAACTTTCAAACCTTCTGCAATGAAAGGGGCTTGGCCATAAATATAGGCAAAACCAAGTTTTTAGTTCTTAACCCGCCAAAAAAATCTGTTTATCCCCCGGTCCTGGATTCCGTCCCACTTGATCGCGTGAAAGAATTTGATTATCTGGGCATACGCATTAGTGATACCATGAGCTGGAAGGCACACCATCAAAAAACCTTCCTTATCCATAAAAGGGTGGCAGGTGCGCTGCTCAAGGAGCAGCGAGCATCACCATCAAAACCTATTGGGGCCCCCCTAGATATCTATAGGGCAAGGGTTGTAAGCGCGGCACTTTACGGTGCTGAGCTGTGGGGCACTCAAAAAGTTGACACTCTGGTTCACCTTGAGAACAACTTCCATAAAGACCTAATGGGTTTACCCCACAGCACGCCAACAATCCCATTGCTGATAGATGCAGGTACCCGGGCAATCGGCGACCAAGCGAAACTACGCCCACTCCTGTTATGGTCCAGAATTTGGAACGTACAGGAATTAAGTAGTTACGCAGACGCTTTAAATGACATTTTGTCACTATCGGGTTCTCATAAGATCATCTGGCTTAGGGAGGTTAAAAAGCTGCTGTACAAATTGGGCCTAGGCGAGGCTTGGTCCAACAAATCTGCACCCACGAAACAATATCTAAAGAAGGTTTATTGGGCATGGGTGGACAGTGAGAGGGCCCGAAGCACAAACCATTGTAAATCTGTAGCCCTGTTTCTGTCAGTCAAGGAGTTGCCGTTAAGGGAACCTTATCTAGACACCATTCAGAGCCCAAGGGACAGAGCATTGTACATCAAGTTCAGGTTGGGGGTACTTCCATTATGTGAGTTCACGTCCACTTGGAAACCGCCCGCTCAAACTGTACCCTATTGCCCCTTTTGCGATTTAAGGGTAGAGTCTGTGTCCCATATGCTGTTCGAATGTAGCGTCTATGTAGCCCCGAGACGTAGGTGGTTGAAGCCTATCTGCAGAAGTCTGGGAACTCGCTCTCACTTGGAAGCCCTGCGTATTTTACGTACAGATGCTAGACCCTTCTTTTCAACTTGTATGGCAAAATTTTTGGGTTGGGCTTGGCGCCTAAGAACTGCAAGAAAACTGTTAATCCAGTGAACGAGCCTAATCAATCACAGGGATTTTGCAAAACGATGAGTGCTGTCTGCATGTGTGTCAGTAGCTACGTTAGATGCCTTACGAAGGTGTTAAAGGTTTGGCGCATGACTTGAAGGGGTGTGGTATGTCTGGACATGTGTATGGTGTGTCTATGAGCCTCATGTAATATGGTTATACATTTATCAGGGAGGAGAAGGTGCCAAACTCGAATATATTGAGTGCTAGGTTGCAGTGCTTGGCTATCCGCAATCCTCACTGGCCGAGCTGTTGTGTGAGAAGGCCCAGCCAGATTGGTAACTTCTTCTGGAGATTGATCAATATCTCCATTAGTACGGTGTACCAGAGCTGCCTGGCCCAAGTTGAGATCAGTAGGATGAGTATAATGGACACTTGTCTCATCTTCACCCCCAACACAGAGAAATGAAAGCAGAGAGAAATGAAATCAGAAAAAAAGAAGCATGGATGCCTGACCAATTCATCCACAGTGCATTGCTCATAAAATGTACGTGGGGGCACCAAGAGGTGATAATTAGGCATTTTAAGTATCCTGGAATGGTGAAGAAGCTGATGGTTGGGGTTTCCCGCTGTTAGAAGTACCTGCATAGGACCAGCGGATGGAGTTCCCAAAATCAGACTTGTTGATGTGTCCTTTATAACAGCTCTGCAACCTTATTGTCCACTCTGGCAGGTGTTCCAACAAAAGATTCAAGACAGTAATGATCTCCCACAACTGAAAAACAATGTGATTTCAAACCTATGACAGAAGAAGTCTTCAAAATAATCGCAAAGCTGAAGACCACATCCTACACTGCGGATCCCCTCGCCTCCACTACATCATCTCTTTGCTTTGGACCAAAATCATCAATGCCTCTCTCTAATCAGGCAGTACCTGACTCCATCCAACTAGGCCAAGTCACACCAATTCTCAAAAAAACATGGTTATAGTCAAATGACCTCACTAACCTCAGACCAATTACCAACTTTCCTTTCTTAGCTAAAACAATTGGGACATGTGTCCTACGACAATTCAACCAACACACAGATGAATTCAACCTCCACACATTCCAATCAAGATTCAGAAAAGGCTGTACCACCGAAACTGCTATGCTCAATATATCAGATGACATTCACAGATCCCTAAATAAAGGTGACTACTTCCTCCTAATCCTACTCAATGTATCGGCTGCATTTGATACAGTAAGTCATCAGGCCTTACTTGAGACACTCAAAAACCACACTGGTATCTATGGCTCAGTCCTGAGATGGTTCACATACTACCTGCAACATAGCTCGCAACAAATAAAAATACAGCTGAATCTCAAAGCGTGCTCAAGTCCCGAAAGGTGTACTTCAAGGCTTGGTCCTTTTGCCAGCACTATTTAATCTCTTCATGGAACCCCTCAGTTATTCTGAACGAAATATCTCCTATATTATGACGACACAACTCTAATACAAAATAACATCACCCCGCGATATCAGTCATCTGAATTCTACACTAAATAAGTATCAAACCTGCTTAAACACCAATCAACTAAAGATAAAACCCAACAAGACTGAAATACTACTCCTCTCCCATAAAAATAAACCTTTAGCAGTCCAAGAATGGCTAATGAATCTGGACACACTAAGCTGTTCCCCCTCAGTTTCTAACTCTGTAAAATCCCTGGGTTTCACATCAACTCAGCCAAAAGAGAGCTCCACAAATTAAAACACCTCAAGAAAATCAAACCGTTTATTCCCCCTGACAATCTTAAGACAGCAGCGCAATCTCTAGTCCTCTTTACCCTTGATTATACCTTCCACCCTTAAGAGCAACTCTCAATACCGCTGCTAGACTCCTCACCGGAATCAAACGGCCGATCATCACACCTCACTTGCCCTCAAGAGTCTCATTTGGCTTCCCATTGAAGGAAGATGCACCTTCAAGACAGCCTGTATCATCCACAAAGCCCTTCATACAAAGAAGCCGAATACCTAGAAGCCAAACTATCGAGAGCAGGAAGAGACTGGGCATCAAGATGCTCCAAATCACTTCTTCTCATACCTCCAAAGCTGATTATCCAAGACGCGCGCTCTCAGGAAAAGCAGAGGAATTTGAACTCACTCTCTAAGGATCTCTGCTGCAACCCCTCCTTTTCCTGCTTCAAATGAGACCTCAAATCAATGCTGCTCAACAACTACTTTAACAAGCTCATAAACGGAGCTAGGTTCCCAAAGATCACACCCTCACTGACAGGACCCTCTATGTGGTGGCCAGCTTGCTCAATCTCTTATCTGCCACTAATGCAGTTACCTTAATGTTGTATTGGTATGTACTTTTGAGGCTGTTTTTTTAACAAGCTTAAAGCTGAATTGTTCTACTCTCTTGACTAATTTGACCCACACAAATCCTCGCATGTAGCTCAGGGAAACATATGCACGTAACACGTAAGGCGCTCCGATACCTTAAGGTCTAGCTAGTGCTAAGGCGCTCCGATACCTTAAGGTCTAGCTAGTTGCCCGACCGTATCACTGCGCAACCCCAACCCTCACAAGTCTTTTGTGATTCACTCAATTCATTTTTTATTGAGAAAATCTCCATCATCAAAAACAATATCCCTTCCCCTTCTCCTTCTAGTGTTTACTCTCTACCTCCCATGAATCCCTGCTGTCTGTCCGAATTCCCCCCTATTTCCCAGACTGAATTCATTTCCCTGCTACACGCAGTCAGTTCAGGCTCCCCTAACGATTGCTGTCCCCCTCAAATTCTAAAAGCTGCTTTTCTGGCTTGCCCAGGTCCCCCCTGGCTCTCCTTAATGATTCCCTTGCTACAGGCTCTGTCCCTAATGCTTTTAAACAAGCTGTCATTGTACATATTCTTAAAAAACCTGGCACTGATCCATCTGTCTTGAGCAATTACCGGCCTATTTCCCTCCTCCCCTATCTGGGGAAGGTTTTGGAAACTTATGTCACCCGATGCATCAGCGCATTCATTGAGAAGTCCTCCTTTCTCGATGACCAGCAGGCTGGGTTTAGACCAGCCCACTCAACCGAAGGGGTCATCACGGCTGTGATGGATGCGTTGAGACTAGGTACTGACAGAAACCTCACCCAGGCCCTGGTCCTACTAGATCTGTCTGCAGCTTTTGACACGGTCGATCATGATATTTTGATCGACCGTGTCAGAAATGCGGGCATCCAGGGCCTGGCTTTAACGTGGATTAGTTCCTTTTTATACCAACGTTCTCAATCGGTTCATTTATCCACCTTCTCTGCTCCCTCCTCTTCACTTTCCTGTGGTGTCCCTCAAGGTTCTGCCCTCTCGCCCCTTCTATTTAATCTCTATATGCATCCTCTTTTAGCTTCTCTTCGTCACACCCCAGTAACCATCTTTAACTATGCTGATGACTTACAGCTAATTTTCCCCATCGACACCTCTCCTGCCTCTCGTACCAACTTTCAGTCCACTATGCTTACCATCTCTGAGTGGATGCACTTCAGCCAGCTGAAGCTCAATCCCAGTAAGACAGAGCTTGTCCTGACAGGAGGGTCCTCCAACCCTTGGGACTCCAGTTTCTGGCCCCAATCTCTTGGCCCACCACCCTGTCCCGTCGATACCGTGAGGAGCCTCGGCGTGATCATCTCTAGCGATCTATCATTGAGACCTCAAATCAACGCCGTCACTTCTGCATGCTTTTACCACCTGCGCAGAATTGGCAAAATCCGAAGGTTCCTCACCACAGAGGCTCTTGTACTTGTGATCATGGCTCTTGTCATCTCCCGTATCGACTATGCCAACTCCCTTTATGTCGGGATCCCTGCTTACCATCTCCATCGGCTCCAGCTGGTGCAAAATCAGGCGGCTAGACTGGTTTTCCAACAGCCAAAACATCAACATGTCTCGCCCCTGTTGAGGAGACTGCACTGGCTCCCGGTAGCCTCTCGATGTATTTTCAAACTGGGATGCACTGTCTTTAAGTCACTCACTGGTCTCGTCCCTGCTTTCACTTCAAGCAGTCTCAAGCGTTACATTCCCTCTAGGAATTTCCGATCTTCTGATCATAACCTTCTAACTACTCCCAGGTTCAAATGGAAAAAACATGGTGGCTCCTGTTTTTCTTTCCTTGCTCCCTCTACCTAGAATTCCCTCCCCGTCACTATCCGACTTTGTTCTAACTATATATGCTTCCGTAAACTCCTTAAAACCCATCTCTTCCAGCTGGCCTACAACTAAACCCCTTGCACTCTTCTCTGCTTTGTCCCTGAGCGCCATGAAACCAATTGGTGACCATGCGCGGTATAAAATCTTTTAACATAACAACATAACATTAACATAGTGCTAGATAAAACTTTAAAATACATATATAAGAGCTGTAACTGGTTGTAGATTGCACAGAGATGGATCTCATGTGCTAACAGACAGTTGAAGAGAATGAGTTTTATCCCTGCTTCTAAATGCAAGGGTGTAAAATCTGTTAGTCCCTGATAGGTGTTGTGGGATCGTGTTGGTGAGGCAGTGTTTGGGGGCGGGTTCTCCTCTGTCAGAGCCACCTCTATCAATGCCATTGATACTCTGGTAGCCACTCATGGTATGACCTCATCCTGCTAAGAGTCGTGAAGGTCCTGCCGTTGAAACTGGTATATTTGTGTCTGGACAGAGAGTGCGTAAGCTAGGCCCCCCAATGGGATACTGCCAAGGAAAAAAGACCAGGGAAGTGGCAGGCTACAATGCCAATGGACTTAGCAAGGAACACTTTCTTTTCTTATGGCTCGTACAATTGGGGCCCAAAGAAGTGTTCCACATCACATAGGATGCTGCTGAGGTGTTTTTGTACCTTTAGCTTAAACCCCAAGATGCGTAACCATGCAAGGTGGTGTGGCAGGATTCTGGGGTTCATCATAAGGGAGGCTGCAACGGCAGCACTGAGGGCACAGCAGCTAATGGCATTGAAAATAATCTGACCTTCAGCCACTAGTTTTCCCCCTCTTCGTATAGGTCTCAGGGAGATATTTCCTTTCAATTAAACCAGTCATACCCTGTGAGGAAATGTGGTTAATTATATGGTGAGGTTGTGCCACCTCACTAAGTAATAAACTTAGAAACCTGCCTTGGGTACAGTCTGGCTCGATTTCGAAACCTTAGCTCAAACCTAGGTAGCTGTGGCTTCAAGTAGCTACACTTTAACAATTGCAAAGCAGTTAGAATTATCAAAGCAACTGAATGATAAAGGATCGTGACACAAAAGAAATCTGGCAACAATTTATAAAAATAGATCTTCCTACCAGGGAGAGGTAACACCTGTTCAAACAGCAGGCTCATTTCGTTCCTTTCCTGGGAGTTGTTCACACCTCTCCCCGTTAGGACAGAAGTCTGAAGTGTGGTCCGAATCTACCAATAGTCGCAGTTAAACTTGAGCAACAGATTAGCAACTTCCTGAAGTTGACTTTTAATCAAAAGTTTCTTAAAAGGGCGGAAGGATCCAGACGATCAGAGAAACGCCAGCGACATCAAAGGGTGGAAGAGGACCCTTCAGACCGTGGTTAGGAAAAGGAAGAGGAACACCCATACCGGAGTGAGAGCGAGGAGTGAGATTAAGTGAGGCGGTTGAACACCACGAACGGACAATAAGCGAGGACACTCAGGCGAACTTACTAGCACTATGAGACGGCTTTCAAACTTTATGTAAAGATTGTCTTTGGGGTGGGAAAGGACTGCGACCTTCTTCAGACTCATCACCTCCTACACGCAAGTACTGTTTATGGGGTTTGGGACTAAGCACTCTGCAAAGTTGGGATGGCGGATAGTTTTGACTTTGTCTGGGAGGTAGGCAGGGTGGGGGGTGGAGGGGATGGGAATGTTCTTATGGTTTTGTAAGTTCTTAGTTTTATTTTTTAGTGCGGCATTCAGGTTTCAAGTATTCCTACACACTGACCGACAGATACAATGCGCAGATGACTCCATAACTACTCTTATACATTTTACCAGAAATAGCAGTACAAACTCCAACTGACCCCGATCCAGGGACGTACCCCATGACCCAAGTTGCGGCCCTGTCCTTGCTTACGTGGAACATACACGGCTTGGGAGACAAAATAAAGAGAGGCATGGTTCTGCAGTGTTTAAAGCGGTGCGCTTCGGCGGAGGCCCTTCTGCGGGAGACGCCCCTTACTGGTACCACATATAAGGCGTATGCTCAGATGCAAGTCCCTTGCTCACTTTTGCCACTGGATTCAAGCAAGCCTGGCTGATGATAAGGTATTGATTTTTCGGAGCAACCAGGAAATCTGGTCTAGTGACTGGTGGCCGCCCTCGCTTGGGGAATGCCCCTGGCCAGTCCGCCACGGTAAGAACCTGGGGGTGATTATGGATACTGCCCTTTCTTTCAATCATCAGGTAAACAGGACTGTCTCCACCTGTTTTGGGATCATCAGGATCCTCAGAAAGATCTCCCACTATCTTTCCCCGGACTCTCGCAAGCAGGCACCTCTGGCCTTAGTTTCTTCCAGATTGGACTATAGTAATGCCGGTACACAGACAAAATATCGATTTTTAAATATCGATATGCAAAAATATCGAAGTTTAAATATCGATATACAAAAATATCGAAGGTAAGTAATATCGACAGTCTAAATATCGATATTGGTATGATATCAGTAATATCGAAGTTGTAAATATCAATGTTAATAATATCGAAATTATTAACTTTGATGTTACTAATATCAATTTTTAAATAAATGTAGTGTATATTATATTGTATTTATTATGTTTTATTATTTATTTTTAATGTTATTTTATTAAATATTGTCTTTTACTACTGTAGCGGGTTGTGGGTTTATAGGGGAATAGGGTGGGAAGTAATTTAATTATGTTAAATTAATTATTAATTAGTAGGAATTATTAATTAATTAATTGAGAATTATTTTTTTATTATTTTTAATTAATTTATTAATTGATAAATATGTTCTGTAGCGGGTTATGGGTTTATAGGGGAATAGGGTGGGAAGTAATTTAATAATAATTAATTAATTGATATATGTTTGTACATATTTTAATTAATAATTAATTGGTAATTGATTTCTATTAATTAGTTTATTAATTATTATAATTTTTTACATATTTATAATTATTAATTAGTTGGTAATTAATTATTATTAATTATTTAATTACATTAATTATAGTAATTGTTTTATATATAATTTATTGTTATTCTTAATTAATTAATTGTGCAAAATAATATTATTTATTAAATTAAATTAATTACAGCAAATGTGCTAATATATTTACTTTATTGTTATTGTTAATTAATAATTAATTGGTAATTAAATAATATTAATTAATTTTGGGTACAGGGGTATTTTTAGGGTTCAGGGTCAGTTTTCAGTTCATGGGTACAGGGGTATGTTTAGGGTTCAGGGTCAGTTTTCAGTTCATGGGTAAAGTGGTATTTTTAGGGTTCAGGGTCAGTTTTCAGTTTTTGGGTAAAGGGGTATTTTTAGGGTTCAGGGTCAGTTTTCAGTTTTTGGGTAAAGGGGTATTTTTAGGGTTCTGGGTCAGTTTTCAGTTTTTGGGTAAAGGGGTATTTTTAGGGTTCTGGGTCAGTTTTCAGTTCATGGGTAAAGGGGTATTTTTAGGGTTCAGGGTCAGTTTTCAGTTTTTGGGTAAAGGGGTATTTTTAGGGTTCAGGGTCAGTTTTCAGTTTTTGGGTAAAGGGGTATTTTTAGGGTTCAGGGTCATTTTTGGGTTTTTGGGGTACAGTCGTACAGGGTAAAAATAAAATAAATTTAAATTAAATAAATTAAATGAAATTAAAAAATATAAAATTACATTAAATTATTAAGTTTGTAATTTATTTTAAATGTATATGTATTCGTTTTAATTTTTTAATTATGTTTTAATATTTTTATTTAATATTTGTAACATTATATGTATTTTATAATTATTTTTACATTATTATTAATACATTTAAAAAAACGATATTTTTAATTTCGATATTTTTGTACTACGATATTATTTTTTCGATATTTTTGTACTTACCTTGTTAGGGATAGGATTCCTATATTTTTGACTTCGATATTTTTGTTCCGATATTTTTGTATTTCGATATTTTTGATTTCGATATTTTGTCAGACATTCAGTAATGCCCTCTATAGGGGCATTAACAAGAATCTCATCCACCATCTTCAAATGGTCCAGAATGCTGCGGCGAGGATGGTGTTGAATCTTCCCAGATACGGCTCAGCCTCGGCTGCACCCAAGAACTTACACTGGCTTCCGATGGACCGTAGCATCACCTTTAAGATCTTGTGTTTGACTCATGAAGCCTATTATGGAGCCGGTCCTGAGGGCGTCAAGTCACTTGTTCATCATTACACCACTAGCAGATCTCTTTGATCATCCAACAAGAATGTTCTCACTGTTCCTAGGTTTTTCAAGGCCACATAGGGTGGTAGAGCATTCTCCACGGCGGCGCCCAGACTGTGGAATTCTCTTCCTCCAGAGCTCTCAGGGAAACCCTCCCTCCTTGTTTCGCAAGACTTTAAAAATCTGGCTTTTCTCTGAGGCATATGTGTAAGCTTGTCCCTATTGTTTTTGTGTTGGATGTACCGCTTTAGCGTCTTAATGCCCTTGGGCTAAGTTCACGCTGTACAAGACCTCATTCATTCATTCATTCATTCATTCATGACGGCTGGAATGCCAGAAACCGGTCCTCGGATGCTTGTTTCCGGTCCAGGGAAGACATGGCTTGGCAGTTCGGGCTGGACTGTTCCCATGAGGCACAATGTCAGACTGATTTGCATATAGCCATGTCTGAACTTGGGTGGCAGTGCGCTAAAGAACGCTGATAGATTAAACCCAGATCTGTTGACTGGGTGTGAGTGTTTGATTGGTTCAGATGCTCCGTCCTTCACCACCCCCTTTTGTACCGCTTTATTTTTTAGTGAGGCATTCAGGTTTAAAGTATTCCTACACATTGCTCGACAGATACAATGCGCAGATGACTTCGTAACTACTCTTATACATTTTACCAGAAATGGCAGTAAAAACCCCAACTGACCCTGAAAGAAAACAATCTTCATTATAATAGTGCATAAAACAAAAACAGACGGTCACGGCCGCTTCGCGGCAATAGTGGGTCAGTGGGAGGGGCGGTCTGTCAATATAGTATCCGTGTACATTCCTCCTGCACTACACACAGTAGCACTCCCAGCTCTTAGTGAGTACTTACTTGACCTTCCGGAAGGAGAGCTACTGATTGGAGGGGACTTTGATGCGACTATAAATGGAAGTTTAGACCGATACCGTGTGACAACGCGCGTACCTAGCATGTAACGACGACGTAAGAGTTTTAAGGAGGCACTTGGGCTTACTGACATATGGAGACTGCACCACCCCACAGCACGGCAATTTACCTTCCACTCTGAGGCACACAATAGCCTCTCCAGAATAGACTACTTCCTAGCCTCAGCAGATAGTCTCAGAAATATTGACAGTATAGAGATTAGACCTAGAGGTATCTCCGACCATTCTCCGGTGCTATTAACATACACATATCAGCACAAGACACGGAGGCATATTTACCCCATTTACCCTGGCTATCTACAGGTCCCAGTGATCAAAAAAGCTGTCATTATTGCGACAAAATCAATCAATCAATCAATCATTTGTGAAGTGCACTACATACCTGCGAGGATCTCAAGGCACGGGGGGGCTACTGATCGAGGATAGTGTGTGAGGCATGTGTGGGTATGGGTGGTGTCTTGAGGTAAGGGTGGTGGTTGAGGCATGTGTGGGTATGGGTGGTGTCTTGAGGTAAGGGTGGTGTTTGAGGCATGTGTGTGGAAGGGTGGTGTCTGAGGTAAGGATGGTGTGTGAGGCATGTGTGGGGAAGGGTGGTGTGGGGGAAGGGTGGTGTCTTAGGTAAGGATGGTGTGAGGCATGTTTGGGGAAGGGTGGTGTCTGAGGTAAAGGTGGTGTGTGAGGCATGTGTGGGGAAGGGTGGTGTGGGGAAGGGTGGTGTCTGAGGTAAGGCTGGTGTGCGAGGCATGTGTGGGGAAGGGTGGTGTCTGAGGTAAGGGTGGTGTGTGAAGTATGTGTGGGGAAGGGTGGTGTGGGGGAAGGGTGGTGAGTGAGGCACGTGTGGGGAAGGGTGTTGTGTGGTAAGGGTGGTGTCTGAGGTAAGGATGGTGTGTGAGGCATGTGTGGGGTAGGGTGGTGTGGAGGAAGGGTGGTCTCTGAGGTAAGGATGGTGTGAGAGGCATGTGTGGGTATGGGTGGTGTCTTGAGGTAAGGGTGGTGTGTGAAGCATGTGTGAGGAAGGGTGGTGTGGGGGAAGGGTGGTGTCTTAGGTAAGGGTGGTGGGTGAAGCACGTGTGGGAAGGGTGGTGTGGGATAAGGGTGGTGTCTGAGGTAAGGATGGTGTGTGAGGCATGTGTGGGGTAAGGTGGTGTGGGGGAAGAGTGGTGTCTGAGGTAAGGATGGTGTGAGAGGCAGGTATGGGTGGTGTCTTGAGGTAAGGGTGGTGTGAGAAGTTGGCCCGATATGCAGCTTTCGCTATTCTAGCGACCACTATGCATCGGTCCAAACGACCCTTATGGTGATTGGTTGTAAGTCAACCTTAGACCAGCTATCCTAGTAGCGTGGAGATGAGCAGTCTTCAGGCTAAACTCTAGAGGGCGTGTTAAGCCAGCTGTAATACCATCACATACCCCTTGAACCCCAAGTGAAAGGACACCACACAAGTGTTATGAAAATAAACAGTATATTTATTAAGAATCACAACAGCCCTGGACTCTTTATGAGGACAGGGTACTAAGCACAAACCAAAACTCTTAGGAAAATACTTCAAGTGCACAATTAAAACAAGTGCCCGAGGGCACGGAAAGTTCTAATGGTCTCGGGCGGACCCGATAAGGCAAGTGGGAAGCGAGGGACTCTGGACCCTAGAGTAAGGAGGCTATGCAGGCACCGAAATGCCGAAGTTACCTAGCCACGAGGGCTGCGGCTGCACAAGTCTTACAGGCGTCGGGGTCTTCGCTGATGAGCCAGGAGCCGGAGGAAAAGGAGTTGCTGGCCGGCGACCAGTGATGAAAAGTTCGTAGAGATCCAAGCCTGGATCAGAGATCGTTGATACCTGAAAGCAGAGGGGACCAAGTTCGTACTACTAGCCAGTAGTCAGAGGGTACCAGGAAGGCACCGGATGGCCGTCACCTCGACTAGGTGAGTGGGAGACGCTAGGCTCTGCAGTCTCATGGACCCGGAGGCATTGTCGGCGACCAGGATGGAGGTGCGAGCTGTCCCACGAAGGTTGATGCTGTCGGCGTCGCTGGGCCCAGGATTGGGGCAACAAGCCTTGGCAGATTTCAGGGCCACGTGGTGGACCTAAAATGGCATCTTGAGTGGACCAGGAGGGTCCGGGGTGCTTCTCTCAAAGATGGAAGCAAAGGCCAGTCTGGAGCAACCAGACCAGCAGCGTTGGTTGTCGGATGTCGTCAAAGAAGGGCACAAGCCAGCGGCTAGTGACCAGACAACGTGCTGAGCAGCGAGCAGAAGGGCCCCACGCAGATCGTGGAGATGCTGGGAGACTGCACTTCGGTGCTGGAGCTGCTCAGGGTCGGGGCTTCTCGGACCCCAGAGCACTCACCAGAGAATTGCTTCGATGGTCGTGCTGATTAAGAAAGCGTGCAGGTTTTGATGATGGCCGGTCCCTCGAGGTCTCGTCGCACCCACAGATCACAGCTGAGCTGATGGAGGTCAGAGGTGCCAGGGAAGCCGGTTCTCGTCGAGCTGGGCCGTCGGATTCCTGAGGAAGGACTTGCAGCAAACCGCAGAGTTCTTAGATGGTGCCCGCTGACGCAGGGTGACTACTCCTTAGTCACAAGGGAGAAATCTTGAGAAGAGTCTCGAAGTCCTTTCGTAGAAAGTATTCTTGATTCAAAGATGATCTAATTTGGAAGGGTCCCCGCTCCGGCCTTTATCCTAAAGAAAGGGGTGGGTACATGACTAGGTCCTGCCCTAAGGGTGGGACCAGGAAGGGGGGTAGTTACACCCCTCTCCCCTGCCGGACTTTCCCCAGGTCAGGGGCTGGCGCCCCTGGAACTGGTTCTGACCGGCAGATGCGTAGTGAGCACTGGGGTGCCACTCCGCAGTCACCTTCTCGCAAAGCCCTACCTACCCAGAATACACAAACCCTGTCTGGGACGGTGCGAACACCGCCCTTGACAGGAAACCCTTTGTCCAAGCTCTCCTCGCTGGAAGGACTCCCAGCAGCAGGAGGTCAGACTTGTGTCTGTGGTGGCAGCATCCATTTTGTGGAGCTGAGGCTTTAGTTAACTTTAACCGGGGTTCACAGTTACGTACATGTCGTGTCCCTCTAGAAGGGCGGAAGGCTAACCTCGTCGCCAGAATTGGTGAGGGGGTAGCATCCCGATTCGTATGACACCTTACTCGACATGTCTTGATAACGCTATACCGAAGTTACCGATATGATACGCGTTATCATGGAACAGCCATTGGGTCTTGGTTCCGCAAGCTGCAACCGGGCTCGGCTCGTGCCAGAGCCCAATTCACACGGGTTCATGCACTCTGCCTTCAGGATTGTCAAGGCCTGCCATAGGAGTGACTGATAGGAACCCGGGTGTCCATTGTGAGGTTAGATATAGGGATACTATACCTAAAGCAACGAGCGTGTACGCTACGTTGGCCCAGCCGTCGTGCAGCCAGTTGTGTCAGATTTAGATGGCCAGCCAGGGGTGGCATAATACATGCTTCAGCCCCTGGTAGGCCCTGGGTACACCGATGCCCTGAGTTACAGGGTCTGACAAGGTGGCCCAGTTCCAATTGGGTAATGCACCTAAGGTACACACATCAATTTAGAGAGAGAACAGCTAGGCTGTGAGTCTGATTAGCAGGCCCACAGCCCGAGAAAGTCGTAAACCAGTGGAACAAAAGCAAAAAGTCCGGGTGATCATAGGATTGCAGACCCTACTCTCCTACAGGTGGTGTGTGAGGTATGTGTGTGGAAGGGATGTGTCTGAAGTAAGGATGTTGTGTGAGGCATGTGTGGGGAAGGGTGGTGTGGGGGAAGGGTGGTGTCTTAGGTAAGGATGGTGTGTGAGGCATGTGTGGGGAAGGGTGGTGTCTGAGGTAAAGGTGGTGTGTTAGGCATGTGTGGGGAAGAGTAGTGTGGGGAAGGGTGGTGTCTGAGGTAAGGGTGGTGTGCGAGGCATGTGCGGGAAGGGTGGTGTCTGAGGTAAGGGTGGTGTGTGAAGCATGTGTGGGGAAGGGTGGTGTCTGAGGTAAGGGTGATGTGCGAGGAATGTGTAGGGAAGGGTGGTGTCTGAGGTATGGGTGGTGTGTGAAGCATGTGTGGGGAAGGGTGGTGTGGGGGAAGGGTGGTGTTAGGTAAGGGTGGTGTGTGAGGCACATGTGGGGAAGGGTGGTGTGGGGTAAGGGTGGTGTCTGAGGTAAGGATGGTGTGTGAGGCATGTGTGGGGTAGGGTGGTGTGGGGGACGGGTGGTGTCTGAGGTAAGGCTGGTGTGAGAGGCATGTAAGGGTGGGCTTCGGATCTCTCAAGGCTATGAGAAAGTTCTTTCCATATCTCCTTTCTTCGGCAAGAGAATCGGTCGCGAGGGCTTTAATACTATCATGGCTCGACTGTGCCAACTCTCTTCTTAGTGGAACCCCAGCCTTTCTAGTCGCCAGATTACAGATCATCCAAAATGCGACGGCGAGACTTCTCTGCAATGTGCCCAGTAGAGTGTACGAATCCATCTGAAAGAACTACATTGGCTACCAGTAACACAAAGGATTACTTTTAAAATCCTGACACTAGCATTTAAAGCAGTCAATGACCTTGGGCCTTCGTATCTGAAGAAAAATTTAGCCGCTACACCCCCACTCGATCTCTACGCTCAGCTGATCGTAATTTGGTGAGCATACCCTGCTTTCGGCGAGTGCGCCTTGGAGGCCAGTCAATTGTCGTCCTTGTGGCTTCTGCCTGGAACACTCTGCCTTTGTTTCTAAGATCAATCCAGAATTTTGTACCTTTTAAGAAGGCACTGAAAACTCATCTTTTTAGATTTGCTTATTAGACTATTTTAAATTTCTTCTGTTTTTCTTTGGCCACCTGCTTGTTTTCTTCTTTCGCGGCAGGATACTCTGGTAGTAACAGAGCCCATTATAAAACAGCTAAATAAAATAAACAAAATAAATAAATGTATGGGTATCTTGAGGTAAGGGTGGTGTGTGAATCATGTGTGGGGAAGGGTGGTATGGGGGAAGGGAGGTGTCTTGGGTAAGGGTGGTGTGTGAGGCACATGTGGGGAAGGGTGGTGTGGGGTAAGGGTGGTGTCTGAGGTAAGGATGGTGTGTGAGGCATGTGTGGGGTAGGGTGGTGTGGGGGAAGGGTGGTGTGTGAGGCATGTGTGGGGAAGGGTGGTTGGTGTCTGAGGTAAAGATGGGGTGTGAGGCATGTGTGGGGAAGGGTGGTGTTGGGAAGGGTGGTGTCTGAGGTAAGGGTGGTGTGCGAGGCATGTGTGGGGAAGGGTGGTGTGTGAAGCATGTGTGGGGAAGGGTGGTGTGGGGGAAGGGTGGTGTCTGAGGTAAAGGTGGTGTGTGAGGCATGTGTGGGGAAGGGTGGTGTGGAGTAAGGGTGGTGTCTGGGGTAAGGATGGTGTGAGGCATGTGTGGGGAAGGGTGGTGAGGGGTAAGGGTGGTGTCTGAGGTAAGGGTGGTGTGTGTGACGTGTGTGGGGAAGGGTGGTGTGGGGGAAGGGTGGTGTCTGAGGTAAGGGTGGTGTGTGAGGCATGTGTGGGTAAGGGTGGTGTCTTAGGTAAGGGTGGTGTGTGAGGCATGTGTGGGGAAGGGTGGTGTGGGGTAACAGTGGTGTCTGAGGTAAGGGTGGTGTGTGAGGCGTGTGTGGTGAAGGGTGGTGTGGTGGAAGGGTGGTGTCTGAGGGTAAGGATGGTGTGGGAGTCATGTGTGGGGAAGGGTGGTGTGGGGTAAGGGTGGTGTCTGAGGTAAGGGTGGTGTGAGGCATGTGTGGGGAAGTGTGGTGTGGGGAAGTGTGGTGTGGGGTAAGGGTGGTGTGGGGTGAGGTAAGGGTGGTGTCTGAGGTAAGGATGGTGTGAGGCATGTGTGGGAAAGGGTGGTGTGGGTAAGGCTGGTGTCTGATGTAAGGGTGGTGTGTGAAGCATGTGTGGGGAAGGGTGGTGTGGGGGAAGGGTGGTGTCTTAGGTAAGGATGGAGTTTGAGGCATGTGTTGGGAAGGGTGGTGTGGGGGAAGGGTGGTGCGGGTAAGGGCGGTGTCTGAGGTAAGCATGGTGTGAGGCATGTGTGGGGAAGGGTGGTGTGGGGGAAGGGTGGTGTCTTAGGAAAGGATGGTGTGTGAGGCATGTGTGGGGAATGGTGGTGTCTTAGGTAAGGGTGGTGTCTGATGCATGTGTGGGGAAGGGTGGTGTCTGAGGTAAGGATGGTGTGTGAAGCATGTGTTGGGAAGGGTGGTGTCTTAGGTAAGGGTGGTGTGTGAGGCATGTGTAGGGTAGGGTGGTGTGGGGGGAAGGGTGGTGTCTGAGGTAAGGAGGGTGCGAGAGTCATGTGAGGGTATGGGTGGTGTCTTGCGGTAAGGGTGGTGTGTGAGGCATGTGTTGGGAAGGGTGGTGTCTTAGGTAAGGGTGGTGTGTGAGGCACGTGTGGGGAAGGGTGGTGTGGGGTTAAGGGTGGTATCTGAGGCAGCCGCGGTGCGTCCATTGGGGCGTGGGGGCGTAGCCCCACCCCGCCCGCAGCTCCCTCTGCATAGTTCAAACTAAAGACGCCGAGGGAGAGCTAAACTAGTCAGCATGACGTCGGACTGCCCACGAAGGGGGTGGGTGGTCTGGCGTCATGTTGACTGACATGACTGTGTAGCAGCAAAACACAAGTGCGCATGAGTGGGGACGGAGGGCACCTTGTCCACTCATGCACACTTGTGTTTTACCTTGTTTGAGCATGCCCATTAGGAGCCCTGCGTGCCTCGGGCGAAAATTAGCTGTGCCCTTTGCCATGCCTAACGCTGCTGGCAGACTTAGAGGGGCCACTCCAGGTCCGTTCGTGAACAAGGCTCCAAGCCGCAGAGGTGGCGCGGACCGGCGGGCTGAGGTAAGTTTTCCTTCTTTTTTATATTTAATTGAATTCCAATCCCTGCTGCCACCACCGCGAGAACACCCCCCCCCCCCCGACGCGAGCCTCGACAGGCCCAAGGTTCGGTGTGCGGTAGTGGTGGTCTGGTCGCTGGGTATCTGAACGGTCCCAAGTGCCCGGAGTGTCCACTCGAAGCATGCAGGTCGTCGCTTTCTCTAATAGCCTTCGGATTCCTTCTCCCATAAAGTGCCTCTTTTCTCGCGCCCAAACCAGAGCATGGGCGAGCGCATCAGCACAGCAATAACAAACATGGATTCCCCCGCCGAATGGCATTCAATTATTTATGAGGACTCAGGCAACGTAAAGTACTCATTGCCGCTGCATGCTTGGTTGAGGTCGCAATAACCGAGTGGGTCTCGGATGCAACTTCCATGCATGTTTATACCCTTACGGGTATTTGTGTTATATGTAATACACTTGGTTACAGTGACAACACAGCGCTTACAATTGAGGCAACAAATAAAAAAAATCAAATGTGTTATTCCTTCTCATATCCCTAGTTTTGTCTTTAGCCCAGGGATGTGCAGAAGTGCGCAAAGTATGTGAGAAAAAGACATTTTAGGGTAGCATTCAAAATTACGTCGAGAACGTGCTTGCTCACATTATTATATATTCTGTTTCTGGACTGTCTGGCGTGACACGCGCCAGCTGCAACACCTGAAGTCATGGTGTGTTGTATGACAGTCAGCCAGACATGATGGTCCATAGATTGATTTGTTTGCCTATAAAATGGAATACAGGGGCTGAGCTCACTGTCAACAGGTCTTTTAGTGCGGTCTTCCATCTGCGTAGGAATAATTATTTGTAAACCATATTGTCAGCATTGTGTTGTAACACAGTCTTTGTCAATATTGTAATCGTGTGCTACTGCTGTAAAAGAGGCCAATCATGCTTACATTTCAGCATTCCCCTACTGCGTTTTTAGGTCGAGCAGACCTACGCTCAATGCGTGAGCATTGAGGGTGTCTGCTTCAGACCTATTGTGGCCCGTTATTGGGAATGTGGACACCAATCTGACACGAGCGTAATTCCTTCGCAGTTTTCACCGCGGGAGCGCGCGTCTGACCCGCGCATGCGCAGAGTACCCGCGCATGCGCAGAGTAACTCACAGCCCTTGCTCACACAGACGCAGGTAGGCAGCCCCCACCCCTCTGCATGCACGTACCCACGCACACACAGGCGAGCGCATGCACACGCAGGCACACACATACAGGCACACAGGCACTCGCTCACACACACACACCCCCCTCCCCCACAGTCACACACACGCACGCACACACACATACAAAGCCCGCCCCCCCCGCACTCGCGCACATGCTTCCCCCCCCCCCGCCGCACTCGCGCGTGCACATGCTTCCCCCCGCTCAGCAACCCACTCACCGGCTTCCTTCGTGCGGCGGCTCTCCTCAGCTGCAGGGCCCGGCAGCAGGACTCTTCTTCCCTCCTTCGGCACCGGGCGCAGGGTAGGATCCTGCCTGCTCCGGTGCTCCAAACACGGCTCCATCCAATCGCGGCTCTTCCGTGGGAGGCGGGGTAGGCTCCCGCCCTCCTACTTCCTGTTTCCTGTTGTCGCGCCGGCCTGCCTGACTTCCTGGTCGCAGGCCGGCAGAGTGACGGCGGTGATTTGCGGTATTTATTTATTTAGTTATTTATGCATTTTTATATAGCGCGGACTTTACCCGAAGGCGGTATTTATTTATTTATGTATTTATGCATTTTTATATAGCGCGGACTTTACCCGAAGGCGGTATTTATTTATTCATGTATTTATGCATTTTTATATAGCGCGGACTTTACCCGAAGGCGTCAGAGCGCTTCACATTAGGAACAGAAATGAAACATAATGAGAAACATTACAAAAGAACAGGTTGCAAAAACATACGTTACTTACATAAGGTAATAGTGACAATTGTGAGCAAACAAAATACATGAGGTAGTAAAAACTATGAGCAACCCAAAATACATGAGGTAGTAAAGGTAATAGTGACAATGGTGAGCAAACAAAATACTTGAGTAAAAATTGTGAGCAACAAAAATACATGAGGTAGTCAAAAGTGCACAAGAGGAAAAATTGTGAGCAACCACAATACATGAGGTAGTAAAGGAAGTCTTACAAATAGCGCGAGGACGTGAATTACTTTTGGAGGTGTCTCTGGAGGAGGAGAACTTTGAGGTCCCTTTTGAAGGCCTGGGAGGAGGCAGTGGTCTGGAGCTTTTTTTTGTCCTCTCGCGGTTTGTAAATACAAAACATATTGCATTACAAATGCTATAGGTATCACATTTGCGAAAGTTATAACTATTGGCATTGTAAATGACGAAGCTATTAATTTAGCTATTTAAAAAAAAAGAAACATAAATAAAAACTTTGCCATTTACAATACCAATAGCTCAAACTTTCCTAATGCGAGACCTATTGCATTGCAAATGCTTGTTTCTATGTGTATTTCTAGTCAGTGCTGTGCTGCCGGTAAATTAGCTGCAAGGCCCCCTCCACACTTTCCTCGGCCCTCTGGTGCCCCTTATGAATCTAATTGCTTCACCTTCCTGCTCCTGGCTGTACCTGTGAGCATCATTTCAGTCCGTGCAGTTCAGTGAATAGCAGGCTGCACTGCACACTTGCTCAAGGTGCACATTCACTGAGACAATAAAAGTGCATCTTCAAGAGTGCTAACAAGATAACTTCCGGTCTCTTCAGACATTATTTAATTTCAGTAGGTTTTAGACTAGTTTATAATCTTGATTGTCATATACAATAGAAGAACATGGCATATTTCTTTGCGGGGGAGTGTTGTATTCCTCGCTTTTACATAGTATTCAGGGTCTTAGTAGATAGCATCAAGCCTTTTAAATGCCATGTTTGTCTGCAATGTATCCCTGCCATCGATTTGGTGAGTTTGAATTTCAAATGACAACAATAAAGTCTATTTTCTTAAAGGAATTGCTTCATTTCTGAAGCTATGCGGTGGGTGATTAGGGGCACAGGGTGGTGGTTCTGTCTTCTGAGATAGGTTTGCAAGTATGGCGCTGGATGCACCTTGAAATGCATCAGGTCACCACATATAAGTAAAATAACTTGTTCCTTCATGTGCGCACATTAGAGAGGTGGCTGCTAGATGTGGCTCTCGAGAGCACTTTTGTCAAGGGCAGTAAAAACCTTAGGACTGCTCTCTGTCGGTCTCATAGATCAGCTGTGGTGTCTGCGCCTCACTTCAGTTTCTTGTCTGGGCTGGCCTGTTGCTGATGGATGATGTTGTTGTAGGGCCAACCTTGCCCTGTGTCCTTGTATTCGACTCTGAACTGTCATCTCACCCTGGTGTGTCTTTTTCTCAAGGTGAGGTCCTTGAAACACTGTTTCGTGCTCCAGAGACAGTTGCACATGTTTTTGCGTTTTCCTTTTTCATCTCCCTACCTTTGTCCCACATTCATTTGTTCTCTTGTTGCCCCTGGCTCCCTCTCACTGACTGGCTCTCTATCACTTTATTTTCACTCTCCTATTCCTTTCTGGTCTTCCCTTTCTCTGCCGCACTACTCCTTCTTCTTAATCTCTATTTTCTTCAGTCTCCCCATCTCTCTCTCTCGCTCTCTCTCTCTCTATTGTCCTCTCGTCTGTCTGTCCCCACTGACTCGCTTTCTCCTTTTCTCTTCCCTCCCTTCTCCACTTTTCTTCCTTTGCGCTTCCTTTCTCCCTCTCTCTTTCACTTGCCTCTTGCCTTCTCTCCCTCCTGGTGCCTGTGATAGGGAAGGCAGTCTCCGCTAATGTCCCCAATGCCCACACTATGTTGGTGGGGGTGGCCCACCCCTGATACCCATTATTGGCAGCCCGTGGCACAGCCAGGTGCATGAGGATCCCATTTAGTAGGAGTGATTTCAAATCCCTTAAAAGTTCCCAGTTAATGCACTTGGGTCTGGGACACGGGTCTTGAGCCACAAAAAGTCTGACTCATTAGACATTTATCCTCCCGGCAACCACTGCCAGGGTCCTCTCCTGTCAGAAAGGGAACGAGAAATAACTGCTAGTGCTTCTCGGCCTTTGGCTAAGATCAAGTGTGTGTGTGTACTGCTAGTGCCTAGAGGGCCCTCTCCTGCCAGAGAGAGAGCAGAGGTAGGACAGTGGAACTGGGGGTGGTGCCAGTGGATTTGCTGAAGGTCCTGGGAGTCTGATAGGACAGTGAAGCTGGGGCAGTGTCTGTAGACTTGCAGGCAGGCCTGGAAGTATGAAAGGATAGTGGAGCTGGGGCAGTGACGTTAGACTTACTGGCAGGCCTGGGAAGGGTGTACAGGAGTCTGAAAGGACAGCTGAGCTGGAGCAGTGCCAGCAGATTCATTGACAGGCTTGTGAGTCTGAAAAGACACTATGACCATTGCTTTATTAACCTTCTTGCTTTTGCAAATATGCTTTAAAATGCACCACTTGCCCACTCTTTTCTCATAAGTTTCTCGGGGGGGGGGGGGGAGAACCCCCCGAACCCTCCCTATGACATTAGAGCTCGCTCACTCGCCACCGCGCACTCTCCACAAACTTTGCGCCCACCACTTTCAAATGTCACCAGCCGCCACTGGTCTGAGTTAAGGATGGTGTGTGAGGCATGTGTGGGGTAGGGTGGTGTGGGGGAAGGGTGGTGTCTGAGGTAAGGATGGTGTGAGAGGCATGTATGGGTGGTGTCTTGAGGTAAGGGTGGTGTGAGAGGCAGGTATGGGTGGTGTCTTAGGTAAGGGTGGTGTGTGAGGCACGTGTGGGGAAGAGTGGTGTGGGGTAAGGGTGGTGTCTGAGGTAAGGATTCTGTGTGAGGCATGTGTGGGGTAGGGTGGTGTGGGGTAATGGTGGTGTGGGGGAAGGGTGGTGTGGGGGAAGGGTGGTGTGTGGGGGTAAGGGTGGTGTGTGGGGGTAAGGGTGGTGTGTGAAGTAAGGGTGGGGAAGGGTGGCGTGTGGGGCAAGGCTTGATACAGGGGCGCCGTGGGGTAGAAGTTATTTCCATTTCTATAGGTTAACATGGCCAATACAATAAAAGTGCTCTCAACCCGAGCAGAAAGAAATACACTTGTTGCATTATACACACCCTGCCGTGCTGCCATCAAACGCCCCCTCGGACCGTTCACAGGGTTAGTGACCCCCGCCCCCTGCCCTCCGACCTCTGAGTACATTTGGCACCCCGCCCCCCGCTAATGCGCCTGTCCACTGGGGCCCCTCCAATTGCAAGTGACCTGCTTCCTACACATGCCCCCCACCCTCTTCACATGCCCCCCACCCTCTTCACATGCCCCCACCCTCTTCACACATCACTTTTCAATAAATCACTCACCAGGTCTGGTGCTCCCCGACCTGCGGGCTCAGCAGCCGAGGGGGGCTCGATGGCGCTCTCACGTCGCGGGGGGGGGGGGGGGCACCCTGGGCCTGAGGGTGTCTCTGAGCCCCACCCTGGGCCAGGAGCGTTTACGTCTCGGGCCCCTGACTGTCCACGTCCAGGGGTGTCCTGCTGGTGCTCTCACAGGCAGACGGCTGGGCCTGGGCTGCTTGCACTTCTGGGGGCCTCTTGGTTCCTAGGGCGTCTTTAGGGTGTCTCTGGGGGCTCTCGGATGCTCAGAAGACGACGGCTGAGCTTGGGGTGTGAACACCTCAGGGGTGCCCCTTAGGTTCTCTCACATTTTTGGGTCCCCTAGGGTGCCTTGGACTGTTCACACCTCGGGGGTGCCTCAGGGGGGCTCTCACATTTCTGGGGTGCCTCTCGGGGGGGGCTCTCGCATTTCTGGGGTGTCTCGGGGTGCCTCTCGCGTCGACGAGTCGGTGGCTCTGGGGTGCTCACTCTTTGGGGGGCTCTTCTGTGCTCGCCGCGCCCCCTCCTCAACTCTTGCACGTGCCCCTCACACTCGGCAACCCAGGGGACGGGCATCCTCTGCAACCAATCCTGTGACCTGCAGGGAGGCAAGGCGGGCGCCTCCACCAATCAGCACCAGGCGCATTTTAGAAATCCGAGTCCTGCGGAGAGACAGCCAATCGGAGCCCGTGGTCGCTGCTGCGCTCGAAGAATGCCGCGGCCCCGCCCGCGGCGGATCCAGCCAATGGGAGGCGGGAGCGGCTCCGCGCGGTGATGCACCGAGGCGCGCGGGTGAGGAGAGACATCGAGGTGCCGGACTGTGGGGAGGGGGCGGGGGTCACGTGATTCTATTTGAATATTTGTGGAGCGCGCGGGGACCCTCCATCTGAAGCCATCTCACCATTAACATTAGGAAGGCGCCAGGATTGTGAAGTCGACGAGCACATACATGACCCCCCCGTGCAGGCAGGGGGGGGGGGCAGGCCTCTCGGTGCAGGGTGAGGCAGGCCTCTCGGTGCGGGGGGGGGGGGGGGGGGGGGGGGGGGGGGCTCCCGGGTTCAAAGCCCCTCCGCTTGCAGAACCCCGACAGGTCCGGACTTGTTTGACTCGGAGCAGAGGCGCACCGAGAGTCAAATTTGGCGGAGGGGGGGAGTTAAGAAAAATTTCGGGGAGGGGGGGTTCTTCAAGCAGAGTGGAGCTGCGGGGCTCCAAGCATGGTGGGGGCATCAACGCCTCATTAACAAGCAATTAAAAGGTCTTTAAAAGACCTGTGAAGTGCTCGGGTGCGCCGTGGGACGCTCTCATATCCCGGGCTGACACACCCAGGGGGGGCTGGAGCCCTTTGAGCCCAATGGGTGTTGCGCGCCTGACTCGGAGAATGGAGACCAGACACCTGCACAGCATGTGTGCAGGGCCCGCTCCAGGGCGGTGCGAGCGGTGCCACCGCACCGGGGCTGACTTGGGGCGGGGGCGCCTGCTTGCAAGTATATTTTCCTTTTAAAAGCCCATGCTGCCGCGTTCCTTGCAATTTTCAGGCGTAAATAAAAACGCCAAGATCACTCCAGTGATGAGTGTCCCGCTAGAGAGAGATGGAGGTTTGTCTGGTGGACGTTTTAACTCATCCTAAGGTAGTGCAGTGGGTTAATGTGCCCATTGCAAAGAATATATACCATGCAGATCACAAAGTACATATCATGTAAACAGGTCAGTGGGTTACTGCTGGTTTCCCAGGGATCCTTTGTTACTTGCAGTTTATAAGTTAAAATCCTAATATAGCACTGAGCTATTAACTGTCATCAAAGAGCTCCATACAGACTACAAGATATGTATTGGCGCTATGTCTTTTTCCCCAGTCTTTCATTATCCTAAACTTTAAAAAAAGGGTTCAGTTGGGTAAAAGAAATCAATTTTTATTAAAGGAAACCCGTAACAATGTTACGTTTTAAATTCTGAATTTGTGCTTTTCCAGACCAAAGTATACGGCCTACCAGTATGGATGACATGTGACTCCTACACCTTGTAGTCCTCTTACTTTTTACTTACTTACATAAACTGACTTGCACACGTATGATTGTCTCTTTGCCAATCTGTGTGTGATTTAAAGTGCTCTGACACCCTACACCGGTATGAGTGGCGCTATAAAACTAAATCAGTCAGAGAGAGTGGTTACAAAGACTTGAGCACTGTTACATGGTGGTAGATGTGGTTATTGGGGTGTGCCAACAAACATTGTCACACAGGACGCCACAATTGCTAAAGCCAACCCTGCATGTGTGTAATGGGCCAGTACACAACATATGTGTCAATGACTGGTGCACAACATGTGTGCCACGAGCCAGTGCACAACATGTATGTCAAGGGCTCTGCACAACATGTGTGTCAAGGGTCATTGCATAACATGTGTGTCACAAGCCAGTGCACAACATGTGTGTCACGGTCCGGTGCACAACATGTGTGCCATAGGCCAGTGCACAACGTGTGTCAAGGGCCGGTGCACAACATGTGTGTCACGAGCCAATGCACATGTGTGTCAAGAGTTGTCCACAACATGTGTGTCAATGACCGGTGCACAACATGTGTGTCACTAGCCAGTGCACGGCATGTGTGTCAAGGTCCGGTGCACAACATGTGTGTCAAGGGCCGATTCACAACATATGTGCTAAGGGCCGGTGCACAACAAGTGTGTCAAGCACTCCCTGCCTGTCATAGCTCTTTCGCCGCGCTCCTGACAGCTAAGAAAACAAGCATTTACAATGCAACGGTCTCGCCTTTGTAAAAGTTAGAGCTATTGGCATTGTAAATGACAAAATTATTATTTATGTGTTGGTTTTGAAAACAGATAAATACATTTATTATTATTTATTATTTTATTTTTGATATTTGTAGAGCGCAAACAAATGCCCGTGGGCGTCTCGGCGCTATAGACTTAGTGCGTGACTCTAGGGAGGATGACCGAGCCAGTCCATTGTTTGTTCATGCTGTGGATTACTGGTCAAACAGCCAGGTCTTTAACTTTTTACGGAATAGTAGGAGAGATTGAGTTGACCTGATCGACATTGGAACAGTATTCCAAAGGCTGGCTGCAGTGACCATGAACCGTCTGTCCCCCCAGGAGACTGTCTTTGTACGTGGTACCACCAGTTGATGCAGTGTCGTGGATCTCAATTGTCTGGTATGACAATAGACTATAAGCTGATCTCTGAGAAACTGTGGACCTTGTTTATGTAAGGCTTTGAATGTCAGGCAGAGAGTCTTAAATTTAATAGGATTTTTAATTGTCAACCATTGGTAATTCCGAATTGTTTGGGCAATTGTTTTAAATTTGGGGGTCCCAGAGAGCAGTCTTGCTGCGGCATTTAGTATAGATTGCATTTTGTTTACAACCCGAGTTTGTGTATTGGCAAAAAGGCAGTTGTAATAATCTTAAGAGGATAGTACCAGTGCACTAACCAATGTTTTTCCGGCACTATCAGGAAGCAACGGTATTATTTTTCATATGAATTTTAGCTTATGGAATGCAGTTGAAGCTATTTGATTGGCGTGTGCGGCAAAATTGAGGTTTTCATCGAAAACAACAACAAGGTTCCTAACCTTTGGGGCGGGGGTTGGCAGGGCTCCAAAAGATGACGGCCTCCAGACGAAGGACCAGCCAGGGGAGAGTTTTAATAGCACTTAGTGCCACAGAATTACACACTCCTTAATTACACTTGACTCAAACATACACTCCACACAATAACACTCAGTGCCACATAATTATATGCTACAGAATTGCACTGCACTCAGTTCAGTTGAAAAAACGTTATTCGGTTTGTTCAAACCATAAAAGTAGCACAACATAAACAGTTTAAATGACAGTACTTATATTATGATGACAACCAAAACTGCAATAGAAAATTCATGATTAAAAACCTGAGGAAAAAACTCATTACTGATCCATGTAGTTCCTGGAGTTAACAATAGCTTTTAAAAAACCCACTATAAAAAATAAACCGTCCTTTTTCAATAATTGCAAATACACCAATGCAGATTGAACCTGTCTAAAATTCATTCTTTTAAAATAGGAACCAAATAGCGTTTACGAGGGAAATCATAAAATTTACATAAGAACATAAAATGCAGCATATCCTGCGGAGACTGTCCCTCGCAGCCGCAGGGAGCTGCCTCTTTGCCTCTAGTAAAAACATTTGGGTCTGGCAAGCTGAAGGTGAAAGGTTCAGCTGAAACCTAGTAATAAAAAATGTTTATGTGAGGACAAAGACCCCATGAGGTATGGCTCTGCCCTAGGGGTTGTTTTAAGCATAATGTGTGTCCGCACGCTAGGTGTCTGTACCTCCTTGGCTTCCCTTTCCATGGTCCTTTCTGACAAAAAGGCTACCCTGATTACCTCCACATCCCCCACGACCTAGCCTTCCAAAGCTTTTCTTCACATAGCTCAGCCACGGAATGTGAGCCGAGTTATCAAGGGCCATGCAATCTCTCTGTATTCAAACAACTTTTTAGCAACAGGTCAAGGGTGGCAGAGTACATCGTTGGTTTACATAAGGGACCCCAACTCCTCATGGACCACTAAATTGGATGTACCCCGTGGGACACATAATAAGAGTTTCATAAAGTCGTTTTCCGATACCTGGAGGGTATGACCAGCATTATATCCCCATATTTCACTACCATACGAAGCTATGGCCAAGCTTTACGCCTGGTACACTTGTAGCATAGCTCCTGTTGGCTTCTACCCTAATTTGGATGTGAAATTAAAGATTGCTGAATTTGCCCTAACCAGGTCCCCTTTTGTTTTCTGTAGTAAAGGGCCCCAGATAAGCTTGTCATCAAAGAGGACCCCTAAGTAGGAAAACACATTTGTACGGGGATTCTTAGAATCTCCCACTCTAAATTGGAAGTTCTTCTTGCCCGAACACCCCACTTGCCGGACTCCCTTTTTAATATTAAAATCCCTCGTAACACGCAGATCCTGTGAAAACCTGACATTGGCTTTAGTGGACTTGTGATGTCCTCCAGAAAATTAACACTGGTCTCCACTCCCATTGCTCTCATGGACTGCCAGAGCCTATTCCTATTGACACAATCAAATGCCGATGACAAATCCATGAAGGCAAGATGAATGATCCCAGGTCATGCAACAGTATACTTGCTCAAAATCAGAAATAAATGAAGACCTTGAGCTACAGTAGACCGTCGCCTTTGAAAACCATACTGGACTTCCGACAGAATTGTGTTGTCCTCTGCCCAGGATGATCTCTCAAGAAGGACCCTACCTACCACCTTTACCACCGAGTCTATTAGTGAGATGGGTCTATAACAGTGGGTACTATTTGTTGCTTTTTTGAAAAACAGGAACTATAGTAGATGTTGCCCGGGACCGAGGACAACGATACTGTGCTGCCGCATTGAATGCAGACTCCAGTATCGGTGCCCAGAAGGAGGGATAGGACTTAAATATATCTGGAGGGATCCCGTCAGGGCCGGGTGCTTTTCCAGCAGTTAAACCTGTTATACCATCCATAATTTCTCAAATTGTATTACAACCTTCTGAGTATCATAAGGCTCCCTGTCCCTCTGCCCAGGCAGACAATCAAACATGGTCTCAAAATGTAGTACCCACTCCCCCTCAGTTATGTGGGATTCAAGCCCCCCCCTTCCTTAGTAAACAGGGGTCTATTCACAATGCTCCAAAACTTCGAGCTATTTCTGAGGGTGCTGGATTCCAGCAGCTCCCTCCATGCTTCATCCTTTAGTGCTCCCTTTTGAAAAGCAAGGGCCGCTTTATATTACCTGCGACAATTTATAACGGCAAAGTGGATTCTGGGTTCAATTGACAAGGCTTCCCGCAGCCTCTTCGCTGCTTTAGAGCAGTGGGAGTCGAACCATCTGGGACCAGACATAACTTGTGCTCTTGCTGGGGCAGATAAAAGCGCAGGCACCTTGTATGAAATAGACGTATAAGCATCTGAGATCTGTTGGCGAGGACCGCTCCATTAAACAGACAGCACATCGACGCATGCTATTTTAAATTAGTCCTAAAATATTTCTGGGTTTACTTGAGACCATTTTACTCTGCCTACCGTCAGTTGGCCGCAATAGGCCCGGTTTTAATACATCTCCACCCTTTTCTGCCAGTGGACCTGACAGAGCGTTAGGGGATTATGGTCCCTAAATTTACTCTATGAATTTGAAGTTGTTAAGTAAAGATTGTAGAGGACGAAATTAAAAAAGTCCATAAAAGACCCCTTACCATGTCCATTAAATGTGGGCAGGGAAAGTTAGTGCGCGGGTCGTTTAAAGGCATCGTAGCCACCAGATCGAATTTGATAATCATGGCGTTTAACTGCTCTCCTAAAACAGAATGTTCGATCTGGAAACCGTACATACGTGGGCAGCCTAATTCAGAAATGCAAGCCATAAGTGGCTCACCACAGGGGTGTATATTAAAATCACCAGCTACCAGGAGGCTGTGTAGGCTTTGACTTATGGATTGTTTTATAGTATCGCCCAGGGCAATTAAGTTGCTGGATTCAGACGGGGAAGAAAACAAATTATAAAAGTTACCAATTCCCCAGCTCATCCCCCCCCCCCCCCCTTTGTGGGCCATTATCGCCAGGATACCTGGGTGTATGATGGGCATTACCTGTAATTTGCATTTAATAGCCAAAGAAATATACGTGACTAAGCCACCCTTGGGTCTCCCACTCAAAGATGGTCTAGCTGCAGGGCCGGCCCTAGGCATGTGCAAACTGTGCACCTGCACAGGGCCGCCAAACCCCAGGGGCCGCCACGACGACGGACGAGGATCGATCGGAACTTGGATCACTGGCGGCCCCCTGGATTTGGCGGCCTCCGCCAGGCAATGGCATTTGGCAGCGACGCGTGAGCGTTGTTGTTGTTTAGTAAACTTTCGTTTTTGGTTTCACTTGGCTTGCCCAGGAGGCAGCCAGCCAGCAGCAGTTTGGGTCCCAGGGCCGTCAATCTTAGCCCTACGACGACGTGATGACGGCCCTGGGACAGCCCCCGCGCGCTGTGCGCAGTGCGCACAACTATTAAGCTCTTAGCCGCTCGCTCAGTGACGCATCAATGTGGTCAGGTCACGCTCCGCCAGGGACGGAGAGTGCGTCAGTGAGCGGTGGTGCATCGTCACTCATCGTCATCGTGTGAGATTGAGAGAATCTCATAAAGAACAAATAATAAACGTCGGACTCGTCCTGTCGCCACGATCATC